>NC_059549.1:303030-606060 GCF_905220415.1 Colias croceus
TTTGGTTTTAAGTTAAACGCATTTGGTATGATCATAAAATAAAAATAATTGTAAATTATTTGACATGTTTTTGCAATGTTAATAAATAAGCGGCATAGGAAATTAATAATTTGACATTTTTTTGGTGATTAAAATTTATCAATTTATTAGTCACGTAGGGTTAAAATATTATAAGCAGATACAAAACCATATTAGCTTAAATTAATAAAGATTAAAATTAGTTAAAGTATTGCCAAGAAGTATACTATAAGATCTATTGTCTGACCTAGAAATCTGTAAACGTGTACTAAAAACTATATTTGGTTCTTTGTGAATGCAGTTACTTTGAATAATAAAGCTTAGTTACATCATTATTTTTTATTAAGTAACAAATTTACAAATAGAAGACAACTATAATCTCAGACTCTTTGTGTCAAGATCTTGCTCTAATGTTTTCTAAACTATACACATATCGACCATTCAGATTTTTTGCGAGGACAGGAGGAACAACACCTATGCATGATATTTTCACAACATATTAGGTAATTTTTAAAGCCAAGTGGAATCCCTTAACTGAATTGAAAAGAAACTGATTATTCCATGAACATTGAACAACCATTTAAAAAAATTGGTCTGAGATTATAGCCAATATTGAAAGGAAACCACGAGATATCTCAACTACGTGATGCTACACAATATCTATTATACTATATTTGCAAAATATACAATGAATGGACGGGATGCAATGCTTTCTCATTATGATAAAGATGTTCAGTTCTCATCAAAATAAGTTATGTCTGTCCTTGTATTTCGAGTTTAAAATTATATTTCCGTCTCTACTTGTAACTTCAGAGCGGTCGAATTGTTTGATGAAAACTGTTCATCAGTTTGTTGTGAAGTGATCTGATTTACAAAAAATAATTGTTGACGTTTTGAATATATTTTAGATACTGCATAAAAATAAAGAATCTATATTTCTTATGAGATGTATTTAAATGTTATAATAAGCGATGTTGTAGATAACTTTTATTTGCTACTAAATTTTTGCCTATATACCTATTTTGAGGTTAGTTTTAATAATTATTTATATACGTTGAATAAGTTCTCGGCGAAAAATATATTTTTTATCTGTTTTCATAATTTATTAAGTTTTAATTTATTGTTATTGATTATTTAGAGATTTGACTGACGAACACAGTTAATACACTCATTATTCCAAGCTTTCATTATTGCCAAGTAAAATTGCTACCATCACCATATTCTTTTGCCAAAATATCACCGATTTCCTCAAGGATAGAAGCCCTAATCATTCCATGTATTTAAAGCAAGTTTAATTAATAATATATTTAACCCGACCCTTTTTTATCTTGACCAGTTAAGTTCAGTATGTGTCGCGTAACTAACACAAAAGTACAATAAATTAATTAATTGTTACCGGGACGTTGATAAATAGCAAAGTTGCCGATAAAAAAACCACCAAAAACTATGTAATACCAAAAAAATCGAGTACCAAGCACATAATATTTTTTTTTTCGAAATCGGTTAATAGATGTCAACTTTACTTTGCCAGACTTGGATTCATATAGATCTCGAAAATTTTCGTGAATATCGTATTTTATAGGTAACAGTCTAAAATCTATTCTAATGAACATCTCACTAATAATTTATTATTTTCGTACACGACACCACGCAAACGATTAAATATCATTTAAAATTCGATAAATATTTACAAAAGGTAAGACACAGGGTTTATTGAATTAATTTACGAATAAATAGAAATATTATATATTTAAAAACGGCAGAGACAGCCGTTGAAATTCGCTTTGGTGTTTTAAAATTATTGAAGTTATGTTTTTGTCCACATTTTCGCTCATACTTCTTGAAAAAAAATTTTTTTTTTTTTAATACTTTTGTTACTTTTGAGTCACGTATTCACACGTTAAATAATATTAAAATAACTCAAATAATATCATTTTTCAATTCCAATCGAAAAAGTAACGTAATAATTGAAGTTCATATTATTAAATTGTTAGACACAAATTTGACGCTTAAAACGATGACATTAAAGGTTTATTTAGTCTTTTAGCTTCAATAGAAACGCTTTATAATTATTATTATATCGAATGACACACATACAGGGAAGACTATATCGATTTATTTATTTATTTAATAATAATATATTAAGTACAATAACAACGAGAACGTTTTAAATGAAGTTTATATTGAATTTATTATGATAACGTAAGCATGAACAACATTATTTTTTTATTTTTGGGAATTTTGAGGGAAAATATATTTTGTACAACGATAATTTAGTATTTTGAATTTATTTAGAATATTTCGTACTCGTTACGAATTGATTTTAGTTGTAAATTATAATAAGGCGGTATTTTGTTTACATAATATTTTGGTGTCAATTACTAGTAGAATCTACATCCAATCAAAATAAGATTAAATTATGTGGTAAGATTTGGCATAAATAAATATTATACTTCTACTATTTTCTTTCATCGAATCTCATTGGAGCGATATACATCGAAAAAAAAAATACCGAAAAAGAAACTGTTATAAAATACATTAATTTGGTAATTAAAACAATATTAGCAATTACAATAACCAATATAATTATTTTGAAATACAAAAAAACAGCTCAATGTGCGCTTAATAAAATTAAGTCACAAATTTTAAAATATCTATACCAAGATGGCGCTAAAAAAATTTTTTTTTTTTATTTATATTTTCACAGCACATATTTGTTTTTTGTTAAAACGCCATCTAGTTACATTCATTTAAAACTGTTGTATGTCGCGTACGAAAAAAGTTAACGGAAACTTTTTTAGAATTTATTTTTAATCGCACACACAAAATAAACTTTTAGTCACAGAGTTAGCGGCTAAAATCGGTAACTGAATTTCGTTGCGCAATTTTATAACCTTTACAAATATAGAATAGAATTGTATATAGCTGTCTAGCTCACACATACGCACTTGCTGTATTGCTATCTCTATCCCACTCACAGCTATGTTTCTATTTCATATTACGGTTATTCGTGGCTCGTTGTGGATACAACTCGAGTTAACATGAACTTTCTCTTAACATAACCCTTATTTAATAGTTAAGTTCGTCGTCACGTGACGCTTTTGGCAGTGCACTTACCCCCCCACCCAGTTGGACTCCTGGAAGAGAGAGAAGTTGGTTAAATACAGATAAATAATAGTAAGAAAATGAATCTGATATTTTTGGTATTAGGGCATTCAAATGATTTATAAATATAAATTTATAAAGAATAGAAAAAATTCGATCACGAGGCGGGACTCGAACTAGACATAATATGTGTTCCTTAGACACAGAAAACTGAAAGAATAGAATTAATACGATCGCTCTGGCGGGTCACGAGTGGCTGAGTTGGTCAAGCAACCGCCCCGGATTGGCGTGAAAGGATGAGATTTTTTCTTTTCATTATAAATTTATAAAAAATGAATCGTAAGTTATAACGTAACAAACTTAAATAATAATACATCATCGGCAAATTCTTGAATTAGAATTGCTTAGCAATAGAAAACATCTACGTTTCTGTGAAACAAAAATAAAACGGATCAAACGAACTAAATCACAAGAATACTTGTCCTTGATTTATAGTACGACGAACTAGTCTACCAATGCAATTAATGACTGAGAGATATATTCTAAGCATGTCTCCGTGTATCATTCATCCGCCTGCACCTGTTTATAGCTTCTCCGGATATAACCACGTATAATTCACTTGCCTGCAGCGTTTATAGCTTCTCCGCATATAATCGTGTACAACTCACTTGCCTGCAGCTGTTTATACCTACTCCACGTATAAACACGTATAACTCACTTGCCTGCAGCTGTTTATAGCTTCTCCACGTATAAACACGTATAACTCACTTGCCTGCAGCTGTTTATAGCTTCTCCGCATATAAGCACGTATAACTCACTTGCCTGCAGCTGTTTATAGCTTCTCCGGATATAACCACGTATAATTCACTTGCCTGCAGCGTTTATAGCTTCCCCGCATATAATCGTGTAAAATTCACTTACCTGCAGCTGTTTATAGCTACTCTGCTTATAATCGTGTATAACTCACTTGCCTGCAGCTGTTTATAGCTACTCTGCTGATAATCGTGTATAACTCACTTGCCTACAGCTGTTTATAGCTACTCTGCTTATAATCGTGTATAACTCACTTGCTTGCAGCTGTTTATAGCTACTCTGCATATAAGCACGTATAACTCACTTGCCTGAAGCTGTTTATAGCTTCTCCGCATATAAGCACGTATAACTCACTTGCCTGCAGCTGTTTATAGCTTCTCCGCGTATAAACACGTATAACTCACTTACCTGCAGCTGTTTATAGCTTCTCTGCATATAAGCACGTATAACTCACTTGCCTGCAGCTGTTTATAGCTTCTCCGAATATAATCGTGTATAACTCACTTGCCTACAGCTGTTTATAGCTTCTCCGCGTATAAACACGTATAACTCACTTGCCTGCAGCTGTTAATAGCTTCTCCGCGTATAAACACGTATAACTCACTTGCCTGCAGCTGCTAATAGCTTCTCTGCATATAATCACGTATAACTCACTTGCCTGCAGCTGTTTATAGCTTCTCCACGTATAACTCACTTGCCTACAGCTGTTTATAGCTTCTCCGCGTATAAACACGTATAACTCACTTGCCTGCAGCTGTTTATAGCTTCTCTGCATATAAGCACGTATAACTCACTTGCCTGAAGCTGTTTATAGCTTCTCAACGTATAAACACGTATAACTCACTTGCCTGCAGCTGTTTATAGCTTCTCCGCGTATAAACACGTATAACTCACTTGCCTGCAGCTGTTTATAGCTTCTCCGCGTATAAACACGTATAACTCACTTGCCTGCAGCTGTTTATAGCTTCTCCGCGTATAAACACGTATAACTCACTTGCCTGCAGCTGTTTATAGCTTCTCCACGTATAAACACGTATAACTCACTTGCCTGCAGCTGTTAATAGCTTCTCCGCGTATAAACACGTATAACTCACTTGCCTGGAGCTGCTAATAGCTTCTCTGCATATAATCACGTATAACTCACTTGCCTGCAGCTGTTTATAGCTTCTCCACGTATAACTAACTTGCCTGCAGCTGTTTATAGCTTCTCCGCGTATAAACACGTATAACTCACTTGCCTGCAGCTGTTTATAGCTTCTCTGTATATAAGCACGTATAACTCACTTGCCTGCAGCTGTTTATAGCTTCTCAACGTATAAACACGTATAACTCACTTGCCTGCAGCTGTTTATAGCTTCTCCGCATATAAGCACGTATAACTCACTTGCCTGCAGCTGTTAATAGCTTCTCCGGATATAACCACGTATAATTCACTTGCCTGCAGCGTTTATAGCTTCTCCGCATATAATCGTGTAAAATTCACTTGCCTGCAGCTGTTTATAGCTACTCTGCTTATAATCGTGTATAACTCACTTGCCTGCAGCTGTTTATAGCTTCTCTGCATATAAGCACGTATAACTCACTTGCCTGCAGCTGTTTATAGCTTCTCAACGTATAAACACGTATAAATCACTTGCCTGCAGCTGTTTATAGCTTCTCCGCGTATAAACACGTATAACTCACGTGCCTGCAGCTGTTTATAGCTTCTCCGCGTATAAACACGTATAACTCACTTGCCTGCAGCTGTTTATAGCTTCTCCGCATATAAGCACGTATAACTCACTTGCCTGCAGCTGCTAATAGCTTCTCTGCATATAATCACGTATAACTCACTTGCCTGCGGCTGTTTATAGCTTCTCCACGTATAACTCACTTGCCTACAGCTGTTTATAGCTTCTCCGCGTATAAACACGTATAACTCACTTGCCTGCAGCTGTTTATAGCTTCTCTGCATATAAGCACGTATAACTCACTTGCCTGAAGCTGTTTATAGCTTCTCAACGTATAAACACGTATAACTCACTTGCCTGCAGCTGTTTATAGCTTCTCCGCGTATAAACACGTATAATTCACTTGCCTGCAGCTGTTTATAGCTTCTCCGCGTATAAACACGTATAACTCACTTGCCTGCAGCTGTTTATAGCTTCTCCGCGTATAAACACGTATAACTCACTTGCCCGCAGCTGTTAATAGCTTCTCTGCATATAAGCACGTATAACTCACTTGCCCGCAGCTGTTTATAGCTTCTCCGCATATAATCGTGTTTAACTCACTTGCCTGCAGCTGTTTATAGCTTCTCCGCGTATAAACACGTATAACTCACTTGCCTGTAGCTGTTTATAGCTTCTCTGCACACGCACGTACCGGTCAGAGCGCGGGGCCGGTGCACACGCACGTACCGGTCAGAGCGCGGGGCCGGTGCACACGCACGTACCGGTCAGAGCGCGGGGCCGGTGCACACGCACGTACCGGGCAGAGCGCGGGGCCGGTGCACACGCACGTACCGGGCAGAGCGCGGGGCCGGTGCACACGCACGTACCGGGCAGAGCGCGGGGCCGGTGCACACGCACGTACCGGGCAGAGCGCGGGGCCGGTGCACACGCACGTACCGGGCCGAGCGCGGGGCCGGTGCACACGCACGTACCGGGCAGAGCGCGGGGCCGGTGCACACGCACGTACCGGTCAGAGCGCGGGGCCGGTGCACACGCACGTACCGGTCAGAGCGCGGGGCCGGTGCACACGCACGTACCGGTCAGAGCGCGGGGCAGAGCGGCGCCAGCGGGTGCAGGGCGAGCGCCGCGGCGGCCGCGTCGGCAGCGGCGGCCGGGTCGCCGAGCGCGGCCAGCACGAGCGCGAGGCGGCGCCACGTGTCGGCGCGCGCCGGCTGCAGCGCGCCCGCGTCCCGCAGCGTGCGCTCCGCCAGCCGCAGCCAGCCCAGCTCGTAGTACGCGCCGCCTGGAATGGCCGGCCGAGTGTGACATAGCCATAAGGACACAGAACTACAGGACACTTCTTTGGCATATTATGATATATTATGTAGTTAGATATAAGTTACATATAATGTAAAAATTAAATTGTATATTGATATGATTTTAAAAGAGCAACTATGGACTTTCTTGCCGGTTCTACACAGATACTGCTTTCCGAATCGGTGGTTAATGTAAAAAATATGTAATGACGATTCAAAAGTGTTTCTAGAAGAAGTCAAATTGAATAAATAAATGTTTGAGTTTTGAGTTTGAGTTTGAGTTTGACACGCCACAATACTAACGCCAGCGCCATACAACGATGCGAAGGAACAAAATACCACGCATACACGTCATATTTAAGACATGTAATACGATCGACATTGATTATCCAATTGTAAATATAAAAACTCATATTTCAAAATATCTACAATTCATATCACAAAAAAAAAATTAAAAATTTTCTCACAAACACAAAATTAGATTTTTTTCAATTTACATAATTCGTACCGACTCGAAGAACCACAAATGTACTTTTCATTGTATTATTGATAAGATATAAGGATCAGATCCATGAAACGTTTTGAACTTCTTAAAAAAATAATCAACACAAATTAATAAATTAACATCCGGCTCGGAGGACCAAATACACAACAAATTTAACATATAAAATATACATACCTAACTGCACCATACTGTCAATATGCGTGGGGTGTATAGCGAGCGCGTTCTGGTAGCACTGTCGCGCCTCCTCCCACTCGCCGCCCGCGCTGTGCACTCGTCCGCGCTAACACAATATTATTTTTATTTTAAATGTTTTATTTATATACAAACTTAATTTAACTTCACTTCTACTTTTTCAACGCTTCTTAATAAAGGTATATTTTACCGGATATATCATTATGGTCATTCAGACCATTTTCTTTCAATTTCAATGTTTTATTTAATATTAAGTCAAACATAAAATGATAAAATTCATCGAATTTTAAAAAAACGCGTTACTAAATTAATGATACATTTCATGCTGAAATAACTTTACTTCCGGCATTCAACAAACGCAAAGTTCCTTGTGTTATATTTATTCAATAAGAAATAAAGAATTATATTCAATACGGTAAGTGAATAATCAAGACTGATTTTATTTCATAACTACCCACATAATAAATATGATCTATTATATATATATAAATATGATTATATATTACATGTGAATTTTCATTAAGAATAATGAAAATTCACATGTAATATTATGTGCAAACATACTTTAATTTAAAAACTTCCGTCTAACTTTTTTCGAGAACCTCCATCACTTGATAGTTTTCATCTCGTAATAAACAATGTTTTGTTACCGTATATAAAACAAGATGGCTGAAAGGTGTGAGCGCCGCGGCCTCCGACACGCAGCCCGCTGCAGCACTCGATCTGCCCAACCTGTACACAAAATAGAATGTTACTAAATATGAAAATTCTTTATTAAAATGTGCACAAAACACAATTGAGCTAAGTGGGCGATACATAACATTAATAAAATAATTATTAAAAAAAACGATTGCTAAAAATATATCAACTGAAAAGAGAATAAAAAGTACAACATAATATAATTTTCTACTGTTTAAAAATTATTATTTCTTAAAGCCAAATCTCGAGTACAACACATTAAAAAAATAGACTAAGTTATTTAAGATGGTGCAGGCTTGGACATTTGGACACAGGAAGAATTTATTTTTAAATTTCAAGTAGAAAAATTTGATAGCGGAAATAAGATTGCCTCTTTTTCTCCAACATAGCGTACGTACGTTTTTCTCAGCTTAAAAAATACGCTTATTTCTATAAACACGTGCTCACCTCAAACACAAATCAGCGAGCAGCAACCACGCCTGCGCGCGATGGTCAGCTAGAGGCGATCGTCTCGGCGCCGATATCGACGACGCGCCTTCAGACAGCGCCCGCTCCAGTCTGTACGCGCCCGCTGACTCCGCACGCACTGACGCTGCAATAGCACATAAAAATAATGGAAGAATGGTTAAAATTTCACTTGATGTGATGATGATGTGATGTGACGTGACGCGATGTGATGTGATGTGATTAAATAAGATGCGATGCGACGTGATGTGATGTGATATGTGATTCAACATGATGTGATGTGTAGTTTGACATGTTGTGTAATATAACGTGAAACTTCATTTTTACTAACAAATGGATCTACGATGTCCGAATTTTGTGCTAAATAAGAAAATGATGCGACGTGACGTTACGTGATGTGATTCAATGCGATGCAATGCGACGTGATCTGATGTGTCGTGATATAAGACGTGTGACACGTTGTGTAATGTGACGTGAAATTTCAAATGTGTGATTTTGAGTGACGTCGTGTGTTTAGACACGTCATATTTAATTTCATGTTGTTATTTATCATATGAGACATCACGCGAATCAACTTTTATTACGTTTTGCCTTATGTCATGTCATAAGCGTTTTTCGATGCGTGATTTGACCCAACAATGAGACTTGATAAAATGAAATGCAAATGTATTTGTCAGTGAAATTTATTTGAACAAATTCCCTCAATAATGCACTTACCGGCGTCCCTATTACTGTGTAAGTCGTCATGCAGCGAGTCAGAAAGCGCATCAAGGTCCGCGTAGTGCGGCTCGCCCTCCTCCTCTGCGCTGTTCAAGAGCTTCAGCAGCTCTTTGCCTGTAGATAGCGCCGCCTGTAATGTATACGGTGTGAGTATGGAATGTATAGACTAGGCAACGAGTTCAAAAACGTGAAAAGTAGAGAGGAGGTCCTAAAAATATGAGCGATGGCTCGTTCGATTCGTAATCACCCCTAGAAAAATGTTTTTGAAGTATTTTGGTGCAGGTTAAAAATTGCAATTATTATTAACAAAATAAGATGATAAAAAAATGATATTTCAATCATCATTTTTTGTAAATTTAAAAAAAATATTGAATTAAATATTGAAAAAAAATTATCAACTTAGCCATTTCTACTAACGAATCGGTACAGTGTATGTTGTGTGCGTGTCTTTAAAAATGGAATGCTTTCAATTCGCCACAGTCCCTACGTCATCCGAAACAAAAGCGAGTCGGTTGTGTGAGTGGTGTGTGTGTGTGTGTGTGAGTGGTGTGTGTGTGTGTGTGTGTGTGTGTGTGTGTGTGTGTGAGTGGTGTGTGTGTGTGTGTGTGTGTCACTCACCTCACCGCCGTCCCACAGCGCCTGCAGCGCGGCGAGCGTCCACAGCGGCCACTCGGCGGCGGGGTAGTGGTGGCGCGCGAGGCGGGCGGCGTGCAGCGCGCGGGCGCCGCGCGGCCCGGCCGCCGCGCACGACCACAGCGAGGCGGCCAGCCGCAGCCCGCCGCCGCACTCCGCGCGGCACGACAGGCACGCGCGCGTCGCGTCCTGACACAACACTCATGTTAGAGATAATAGTCATGACAACAGTATCCATAAATGATCGTATTAGTGTTTTTAAGGGAAAATGTATAATTAATAAATTAAATATAGTGACTTAAAAATCTTAAAAACATTAAGATTAATGAGATTATCAATAAAATAAAACATTGAAATTCTGCAGTTGGCCATTTTGACTAAAACACGCGTGACGTCACGCTTAAGTAAACAACTCACGTGAGATGTATTTTGTTGTTATGAATATGTTGAGAATACGCATTTTTATTTATTTTCTATTGTTTCACATATGCTTTATCGACTCAGAACAGAAATATAATTGCGAATTCACGAATAAATGGTTTCGGGGTTCTCCGCGCCAACTTTATACAATCATTTCTTATTATTTTCTCGCTTGAAATAATTACTTACACATTTTTGAGCATTATTTTTATGTGGATTCACACTGCAATTATACTGCACACCACATATAAACTTTGAAATTCGTTTCTATAACACATATTAAATAAAGATTTTTTTAATTTTCTTCGCAACTGCGTACAAATAATTACGTATTTACTAAAGAGTGACGTCACGCCTACGCCATGACACCTGCGAGCTGTTTTGGCACAGTTAATAAATATTTTTGGAAAAATGGCTTTTATCTTCGTTAAATTTAAGTATATTACCGAATTTAGGAAATAGGATTTTTCTTGTATAGTAAACGTATACACACATTATGGAAGAGGATTTCAAAATCTTTCGTCATGCCTATTGTCAACTGGCAGTGGTACACGAATATCGAACTGCATCCAATCCAATATCCAATTAATTTGATGAAATACTAGACCAGTCCCGATCCCCTCAAAGATGATAAAAAAAAAAAAAACAAAAAAATCACAGCACGAGGAAACCCATTAGAAAGGGAGGGGAATATAATAAAAATGTACAGAAAATAAATTGCGGTCGATCCGAATTGTGAATGTTAAAAAGAAAGGAATGTTGTACCTAAGGGTAAAAATAGTTTATCTCTATTTCCGACAAAATATAAGTCCCATGGAAAAAATAAAATGGAAAAGTTGTAGATAATATCTACAATTTTTCACATAACCTTAATTTTAATTTTGCAATTTTACTCGCAACACGATTAACAAAATTTCACTTCAAAAGCCCTAGTAAAGTGTACAACAAAAAATGTATAAATCATAAGAAAATAATACAAAAATGAACTTACCATAGCCTCATTAAGCATGCCCATGTACATATACTGCAGCGCGAGGTGATAGAACGCCAAGTGATCGTTGTCGTCCAGTTGCACGCTCTTCACTAAATACTTGAGGCTTATGTCGTTTTCACTGTCCTTCTCGATGCGGCAGTTTGTTTTCTAAAATATAAAATATATGCTTATGCATGCTTATTATTTATGATATACGCGATGGGCCAAAAAATATTTGACAAGAGTCCTATATCAAGGCAAAATTTGTATAAGAAATATAAGAAAAAGAGCTTTCCAAAGTAATACATTCGAAGGACCAAAAAAATTATTTTTTGAATTGGAGATTCAAAATGTTTTTTTTTTTTATCTACACATAATACATATTGCATACCATAGACGGAAAGAAAATAGTTAATGTAAAAGACTCGAAGGACCAAAAAATCTTTTTTTTTTCAAAGATCCCTTTTTGGTCAATATTTGAATTAAAGATTACAAACGAGAGAAAAAAAATGCATTTCAATATAAAAAAAAAACTCGAAGGTCCATAAAAATTAAAACACGTTATTGAAAAATATAGTCGTGAGCTGCATTTCACTTCAAAATTGAAGTAAAATTATAATGGAAAAAATACAAAGCGCAACGATCCAGTATGATAATTTTTTAAAAACATTTCAATGAAAATTATCTGAAAAACTTAATTATTAGGTTTAAGTTTTGCAGTTATAGCATTCACATCCAAAAAACAATGCGTTCGTTTCTATTCCTTGCAAGCTGCATTTTTTCAAAGTCCACCAGACCTATACATAGAAATTAGCTACATTGTACAAAGCTTTACATGGTCGTACATAAAAAAAAATTACACGTCGTTTTGAGAATTTCTTCGGTATTTTATCGTCGGTTAACTTACCTGTGCCTTCATCTGATGCCCGATAGCGCAGTGCAGGTAGCACCGGGCCAGCATGGCGGAGGGTCGCTCCTTCTCTCGCTCTATTCGAAGCGCGTCTTCCGCGAACTGTATGCCCTCCTCTATCTATGCATTGCCACTTTATTAACCAATATTGGTGATTCTTATGGGAAAAAATTATTTTCAAATGGATGGTTGGGAATTTTTTTTTTTTTTCAAGAGGATTATAAAAGTTATTTTAGATAAATAAATGGTTAAAAAACAAACTTAATACTGGATGTCACTTTAATCAATTTAAGTATTTTATCTAAATCTGTAAGTTTTTTTTTTTTTTTTTTCAAGGATTCTAGCGCACGAATTTAATCTGTCGTATTTTTATTTCTCTTTAATTTGTAATCATTTCATTGTAACAAATATTTTTTCTTAATTTCTTTCTTTTAATGGATAATCATAACTCACCCACGCGGCTCGATAGCACGTGTTCGCAGCTACAAGCCGCAGCGGAGCATCGCGCGGCACGAGCGGCGCCGCGCGGCGAGCTACTCCTGCAGCGCGGACTAGGGCGCTCCATGCACTACTACCTGCAAACAGTTGTGAATAATTAAAATAATTATAATGATATTAAAAAAACTGTACTTCGATAAAAAATTATACATCGATTTAAGAGGGTAAAAATATCTTTCTGATGACGTATAGTGTACTTTCACCTAAGCGTACTCATTGCGAAACATTACAACGTTATTTGGATACGCATGTTTGTCTCTGTTTGCGTCCACATGCACGTTTGGAGTTCCGTGCTGCGCTTGCCACAGGACACTTCAGCTCCGCGTAATAAATAAATTAAAAATATAAAGTACAAAAAAGACAACAGTTTTTATGGTGAATCGTGATCTACATTGTGTGACTTACGTGTATAAGTGTTCGCAAAACAATCAGTGCTCTAAAAATAATAGTAATATCGTTGAAATATGTGATGTGAACAAGTGACAAAACCTAATATCTATAATAAAAATTACACTACAAATTTAATTAAAACTATATAGTAACAAGAACCTATACCCCAGAAGCTAAGTAATAAGTGTAAATAAGTGTAATCAAAGCTTTAAATCACGCGTATGTACAATTCCTTTGTTCAAATATCCGTTGACAATCATAAAATATCAAGTACAGTGAATCAACAGTTAACGCGTTGTGATTGGCTAATTACAGCAACGGTTCATTAACCCGTTTCTAACATCAGCTGTTTCTATAGTAAACAAAACGTTACACTATTTCGAAGCTTCAATTAACAGCGCTGATAGCACCGAGCATACCACCCCGGTCTCAAGACCGACGGAACCGAGTTCGATCCCGCACCATCCTGCATATTATTTTTAAATTTATTTCTTGAAGGAGATTTTAAAAAATAGTCAACATTTTAATTATAAATTTGCATCAACGAAATATGGCTTCAAATAATATTTATTGTAAAACATGCAATAAGTTGACCGACATGCGAGAATCTATTAAATGTTTGAGCTGTAACAAACTTTTCGACTTGGATTGTGCTTCAATTTCTGTAAAGAGATTCTATTTAATGACTTCAGAGGACAAGCAAAACTGGAAATGTAAAATATGCATAGAAACAAACTCATCGAATATAGATAATACAACGCCAAAAATAAATCCCTGCATGAATGTAACCATCAGAAGGAAGATGCCAGCAATCGAAAATGAATTATTACCTGATTTAGACAATTCTTTTGTATCTTTAGAATCGGAGCCTAGAGCTAGTTTGATGGATTGTTCAACTGTACAAATAAGCGAATTTAACGAACTTAAACAACAATTTATTGATATGAAAACTAAACTCGATTTGGCACTCACAGAAATAAAAGAACTTAAAGCAAAATTACAAACAAATAATCATATACAAGCAGTTACTACATCATCTATATCCTCAAATAATAATAAAAGTAGTACAAAAACTACACAAAATTATAAATCACCTTCAAACACGTTAAACATAAATTCTCAATCCAGTACTAGTATTATTCACTCACAAGAAAGAGTATGCAACACAGTGACGGAGAAAAAGAAAATCCATATATTTGGAACGCAGCGATGTATCGGCATAGGCTCTAAGCTAACACACAGATTGTCTACGTCTCTCAACTACTCCGTATCAGCTACCATCAAGCCTCATGCCCCGAACGATGAAGTATTGAAACATTGCTACAATCTAAATACAAACCGTTCTGATATCGTTATAATTTGTGTTGGAGAAAATGACCATAGCCAGACACAAACTTTGTCAGAATTAAATATTGCTTTAAATAGAATACGTGCGCGCAGTGCCTGTAATGTAATAGTAGTGGGCACATCGCATAAAAAGTATCTATATACAAAATATTTATATACATTAAATAGGGAAATTAACCACTTGTGTTCTCGCTTTAAAAATTGTACTTTTATAAAATGTATTAACGGTAATCATACTCTTTGTGATAAATTACTTCACTGTATTAATTATATTAATTATGAACGCACATTCTTAGATTGTAAAGAATTAAAAAACCTTGTGAATAGGTGCGGTAAAGTTAACAACATACAAAATTCAATCAATCATTTACCCGCGAATACTAATAATTTGAGTAACACTAACAACGCCCATAATGTAGACCGGCTTCTGCCGCAAACGCAAACCAGCCTGACCTTAAATTGTTTTCGTCCCTAACAAGAAAACAAAACTTAATTCATTTTCCGTATTTCATCAAAACATAGCGAGCATATTAAGTAAAATAGAAATTTTCGAAATAACGTTGGAAGAATTATTCGAATCGCAAATAATACCCAATGTAATATGTTTGTCAGAAACTTTTTTAATTAGAGATCAGGAACATTATCTTAATTTAAGAAACTACTATTTGACATCGAGTTTCAGTAGATTAAAACCAAGGGGCGGAGTCTGTATACTTCTTAGAAATGATTTGTTGTTTAAAAACATAGATCTCACCACCTACGCATTTGAAAAAAAGTTCGAATGCTGCGGAGTAGAAGTTATGGGATACGACATTATAGTTGTTTGCATTTACCGGACACCTGACTCAGAAGTGAACTTTTTCCTTGACCAATTAAATTTACTATTACATAAATTATGTGAAAAATATTTTAAGAAAAAAATTATTATTACAGGTGACTTCAATATTGATCTACTCAAACAAAATAAATATTCGGATGATTTTAGAGACTTAGCCAAAACGTATAATCTTAAATTTCACATCGACGGTCCAACTCGCGTTCAATCTTGTTTGGATCAAATATTAAGCAATATAGATGGAGTCAGAGCCGAATTACTACGTTTACACCTCTCAGACCATGACACAGCACAACTTATAACATTCAAAATATCTGATATAAAACCTAAACCTAATAAAAAGGCTTTAATAATTTACAAAAGAGATTACAGTGAAGAGTACATTATTAAATTTAAAAATTATCTCCAAGATTTAACATTTTTCGATATATTTAAGGAACGAAATATTGAAGTAGCATTCAAAAACTTCTATGACACATTTTGCCTCTTCTATAAATTATGTTTTCCGTTGATCAAAATTAAATTAAGAAATAGCAGCAATAAGTGGATAACAAAGGGATTAAAAGTTAGTTGCAACACTAAACGAAATTTAAGGTACCGTTATTACCAAATAAAATCGGATCTAAATAAATCTATTTATTTAAAATACTCGAAAATATTGCGTAGCTGTATATATAAGGCACAAAAAAACTGCAATATTAATTATTTGAATAAAAGTAAAAATAAGTGTAAATCAACTTGGCAAATAATCAAACACGAGCTAAATTCTCAGAACAGATATACCGAAATTGATTCACTTACACTAAATACTCAAACAATCACAGACCCATCTCAAATAGCTAATTCTTTCAATGAATACTTCAATAATATTGGTAGCGTTAATCAAAATCAAAACTACCATAATCAAATCAATATTACTAATAACCCCTTCTCTATGTACCTGAGACCAATGTCTGAAACGGAAGTTTATACACAAATTATGTCATTAAATAATACCACCGCAGAGGGATATGACGAGGTGTGTACCAAAGTTATTAAACAATGTCAAGCAGAATTGGTACCCGTACTGACACATTTAATTAATTTGTCCTTTTCTTGTGGTTCTTTTCCTGAAGAACTAAAAATATCTATTATTACCCCCTTGTTTAAGAAAGGAGATAAAAATAACATAGAAAACTATAGACCCATTACTCTTATACCTATCATATCCAAAATTTTTGAGAAATGTATGTCTTTGCGCTTGAGAGAGTTTAGCGATAAGTTCCATATAATTAAAGATGAACAATTCGCCTTTCAAAAAAACAAATCTACCAATGATGCAATTTATTCCTTAACACATTCAATTCTTCAAAACATCGACGCAAAAATATTGACTACTGTATTATACTTTGACATGTCAAAAGCGTTCGATAGAGTGTCTCATGAATTATTATTAAAAAAATTAGAGGCATATGGAATTCGGGGGATTGTGTTAGATTGGTTCCGATCATATCTAAAAGATAGAAAACAAAGTGTTACTATTACTCGGACTAATAAGACTAATGAGAAAGAAAAATACCAATCAGAATATATATTTAACCAGTGTGGTGTACCTCAAGGAAGTGTCCTGGGGCCTATTTTATTTTTGTTTTATATTAATGACATTATAGACATAACAAATCGTAAAATAATTCTATACGCAGATGACATATCGATAATTTTTGAATCTGACATTAAAATCTTTGACATTATGAATTTTAACAACGACATTATAAATAATCTGGACAAAATGATAAAATGGCTTAGCACAAATAATCTTAAAATCAATCTTACTAAATCTAACTACATGACATTTTCAACTCCTCTGCGCAATAATTTAAAAATAGAATATGATGATGTTATAATGGAAGAAGAAAGTGAAACTTCATTTTTAGGTATAGTTTTAGACAATGAACTTAAATGGTCATCACACATTCATAAGGTATGTAGTAAAGTTAATAAATTTGTATATGCCCTGAGACGCCTACGAAAAATTACGGATTTAAGAACCACTCTATCGACTTATCACGCTCATGTAATATCTATCTTGAGATACGGTCTTATAATCTGGGGTAATGGCGTAAACATCAGAAAAGCGTTCATCTCACAAAAAAAATGTATACGCGCGATTTGTGGCGTAGGTCCGTACGAATCGTGTAAACCGCTATTTATTAAACTCAAGTTGTTAACTTTGCCGTGCTTATATATTTACGAAGTTTGTATTTTTGTAAAAAGACATAAATATCTCTTTAACACGGCCCAAGAAATATACAGCCACGACCACCGTCATCCAGATAGACTTGTTTACAATAAAACACCCAGGACCACTTTGTATACCAAAAATTGTCATGCTATGTGTATTCGTATATTTAATAAACTTCCCGAAACTATAAAAATGTTAAATATCGGTCCTTTTAAGACAAAACTATATGAGTGGCTAAATAACAAAAATTTCTATAATGTATCTGAATATTTAAATTTGTAACATATTAGGTTTAATTTTATTTATGAATATAATATAAAATGTGTAAATTTTATCATGTGACAATGAAATAATGTACTTTTTATATAAAATAATGTTGCGGAATTTGCACGCCATTTATGGCTAATGTGTTGATTCTACCTAAGTATAAGTAATATCTTTGTACACACATTATGCAAATAAAGAAATTTATTTATTTATTTATTTATTTACGTATACATATGCGTTTGCATATGCGTATGCGTTTGCGTATGCATCTGCATATGTGTGTGTTTTCGTGAGCATGTGCATATGCGTGTGCGTATGCATCCGTGAGTATATGCGTCTGCGTACGTGTATACGTGTATGTCTATAACGTGCCTATGCATATACATGTGCGTGTTTGTGTAGCCATATGTGAGGTGTCTGTAAGGGCAGTGTCTCACCGGGCGCGGGCGGCGGCGCGGCGAGCGGTGCGAGCGCGCGCGCGGGGTCGGGGCGCGGCGCGGCGGCCGTGGCCAGCGCGCGCTGCCGCCAGATGTGCGCGCACCCGAACGAGAACTTCATTGCACGCTCTAGCGACTGCGCACACATATACAATGGTTAGTTTTTATTGAAATGAAAATTCTTCAAGTGCGAAAATTTCAAGGTCACGCCATGTCAATACGTTACGTCATGACCATGACACGTGTGCGTGCCGAGCACACGTGCCAAAAATGTTACATGCGTTTTTTTTAGTCATCGTCTGCAAAGGAGCTAGTAAAGCGCCTGGTAAAAATTTGTAGAGGTGTTAGATCATTTGCACCCGCGTTGTTAAAAGGGAAAGGGACAAAATAAAGATGGACGAAAAGATTGAACGAGGTATAACTAATCGTAATTTTTTTTTCATATTATTTATTATAAATTTGACCTCCAGCACGAGCGCCAGCTGCCCCCAGCGCAGCGCGGCCAGCGCCAGCAGGTCGCAGAGCGCGGCCGCGTTGCGCAGCGAGTGCGCGCGCGCCAGCTCGAACTCGGCGCTCTGCGACAGCACCGCGTCGCGCACCGCCATCGCCTCGCCCACCACCAGCACCAGCAGCACCTCCTCGTACTCGTTGCGCGGCACGAACTGACGCAATACACACACAATCAGACCTAAACCTACATAATATGATAATAAGGACTAATATGTATCGAAACTGATCCAGAGAAGACAAAAATTTGCTATAAGTAAAAAACCACAACCATAAACGATAAATTTAACAATAAACCAGGGACGAAACTGAGATAAAATAATAGATTCTGGACAAGATGAAAAAGTAGCAAAAATAACAAATGAGAATAATTGTAATGATGAAATTTCCATCTAATATATTAATATAGAAATAATATGGAAGAATTATACAAAAATAGCAAAATTTAATACAAAGAAACATGAACACATCATTAAAGGACCTCAACAAATACAAAGTTTAAAATATATACACGAATAGTTCAAATAGACGACGACAGATTCTACACTAACTTCAAATTTCAAAGGCATAAGTATTAACAACATCATGAAAGCTCTCAGCTCTAAACAAAGGACTGCCCAACGAGCTATGTTATTAGATTTACCCATGGCAACAATAATAACCCACAAACATTGCACCCAGCAGCATAGATGCAATTCTAAAATATTTTATCGACTCGCATAACATATCTATAAAAAGTGAGTTTTGCTCAACAACAACATAGCAAAGATTCTAGAAAATAATGCAATCCTAAAAATTTACTACGATATACAAACAAAAAGATCTTCACAATTGACTTAATGTGTTTAGGAATATTCCTGTACCTTCAAAAAGCTTTCGACACAGTGAACTTGCTGTTCACTGCTGTTTTTAAGCTTTTACTTGTAAACGCAAAGGATCCCTTCTTACGCGTGGTTAAAATTTTTCTATCTAACAAAATATCACAATCTGTACGCATAGACGGTAAATTACTGATCTCCAGACAATTAATTTTACGGAGTGCTACAAGGAAGCACCCTGGGACCTACACTCTTTATTATTTATGTAAATGGTATGTGCAAATTAAATGTGCGTCGTGGGACTATAAAATTTTCTAATGACACAATTATAATCTTCAAAGAATGGAATAAGATATTTCAAAACTTAGAGTCGGATCGAGTTGTTTACTTCTAAAATAACTGCTCTAAGCCTAACTGCCCAATGCCTCATATTTTGACTGTAAAATCTTCAGTGATGAACTTTAAATTTTTAGTAATTTTTTTTTTCTTTAGTTTTGAGTTTAGTGTACACTGGAAAAATATTGAATGTTTATTTCTTTCAAATCTATGTAACGGATTTAAATTACTTTTCATTTATTGGATGGTTTGGGTTAGAATTTCAACTTAATTAAAATTTACTTAAATAGTTTAGCCGTTTACTATACAATTACACATATTTAAAAAAAACACAAATACCTGGTTAATAGCAGCATATTTCTTGGGTTTCCACGGCCCCTCGGCCACGTGGTCGTCCCTCCGCCGGGACAGCGTGCCTTGTGACTGAGCGGGGAGAGATATCTTTTGTGGCGCTTTGTATACCTGGAGACAATATATTTCTTAATGTAGAAATAAAAACGGTATGTACGCAAAACTAGAGTAGGCACGTGACTTGGTCGATGTCATAAATTATGATTTTTGATGTGAAACTTCTTTGGGCGCGTTGAGAGTAAAATTTCAAGATCGCGTTCTGGCAATACGGTCATGTCATGAAGTATACCGACAATTATGGTATCTTTGAACCTTGCCCAAGAAGTTTCACATCTGACACGTGTGCTCGGCACACACGCTCATTATTTATTGTACAAATAAGAGAGGTATGTATGGAAAACTAGCACACACAAGGTTCTTAATGGTCTACGTCATAAATTATGTTTTTCTGTCTTTGCGCAGAATCTTTCAATTAATCTAAGTTATAATTCCTAACAAAAGTATTTTTATTTTAGAAATATGTTCAGACAGATCACAAATATTAAACAAGAAAATTAAAGAAAAAAAGAAATTTCGCCAATAAATATAAAAGACTAGCTTACCGCCCGCGGCTTCGCCCGCTTTGTCCAAAACCTAATAATTTATATACCTTACTACCTTACTCCTCTAAAAAACCACATCCAAATCCATTGCGTAGTTTTAAAGATTTAAGCATACAAAGGGACATAGGGACATTGTTTTATATGTACTATGTAGTGATTTAAATATCAAATATTGAAGAAAATTATTAATTGTCTCAACTACTGTAACATTTTATACAAAACTATCACTAACCTTTTTGACCAACTCAAAAGAAATTTTAAAACTAATTACCTGTCCCGTGACTCCTCTCATGAGAACCTCAGCAAGTTGTCTTGCGAGCGTCAACCGTAACGCCTGTGTTGATACCGACTCTACTGCTGTTAGCATTTCTCGGTACCTGATACAAGTAACGAGATAAAATTATAATTGTAAGTTAGTAAAATAGTTTTAATAAATACAATACTTAATACATTACACGTGTCAGAAATGAAACTTCTTTTGCAATAAACACACTTACTAAAATTGTCGCCTTCTCCATGACGTGACGGTATTGCCGTAACGTGACCTTAAAATTTTACTCTTAACGCGCCTAAGAAGTTTAATTTCAATAATAATAATAAAAATGTATACCCAGTGGAACATAGAATGGTGATTCCATTTTAAGAAGTCTCATTTCTGACACGTGTGCTTGGCACACGCGCTTTTTTTATTTAAGTACTTATTTCATTTTGATTTTTTTTCAGTTAACATTCCTTTATTTCATATTACAACATAAATATGCATGTGTATCCTTTATCATAGTTATTATTGCACTGCCCATTTATGTATTTATTCCTCTATTGTACCAAAGGTTGTCTGGAATAAATCACTCTCAGCGATAAGACTGCCAATTGTACTTATTGTAAGTTATATTTAAGAGTTTAATATTTCTTGTTTTGTTATATTTAAGTGCAATAAAGTATTTATAAATAAAATAAAAATTCTTACCTATCTATAGCACAGCTCAACCTGCCAGCTCGTATGTGCAACAGCGGCGCCCTCTGTAGCGCTGTTTCGAGCGTCGCGCCCGCGCGGGCGTTCGACGCGCGTTGTAGGTACAGTAATGTTAGGTCGGAGGCTAGTTCGAAACTGCGTATCTGAAAATTATTAGTATTACTAGTTTCTTGAAACTATAGAAAAAAAATGTGTGCGTGTACACACTAGTGTACACACTTAAGAAGTGAAACTTATTTATGACCTTATTTTTCAAAAAAATTTACTATATGCAACTTTACAGAAATACGTCGAATCACGCGTGGCAGGGATATGAAAAAGATGGCGCGTAACGGAAAAATGTCACGCGTAATGAAAAAATGTTACACTAAGTTTTTTCCAACCCCGATAAAGAAGTTTCACTTTAATAAAATGTAAAGTTTATTAATAGCGATGAAACAATTTGATAGCTTTAATATTTGTTCCACAAATAGTTTTATTTTTTTGTTGTTCATTTAACAAAGTTGTTTACTGTGAAAACCTCTTTTAGTCGAGATACCGATCCTGTGAGCATAATTTAACGGTTTTTATATCCTTGTTAAATTATTATAACTTACCAACTCAGATTCTATTTCAGCTTGTTTGTATCGACTTGTAGCTGCTGGTAATGTAGTCTGTTCTAAGCATAATCCCTTTATCGCATACGACTCTGCTACTATTCGAAGACTTCGGCTGAAAAATAAAATAAAATTTATTAATATGTGCTTAAATGTTTTATGACTGTCACTAACTTTCTTATGCCTATCCGTTTATTTATTAAATCAGGGTTTGATTTGTAGTATTCATTCATATGCTTTATAAATAAGAAATTTTTAAAGAATAAAAAAAAAAAAATTCCTATACGGGGATGATATTTTATATTTTATGAATAATATGTTTAAAACATAATATTATTTTAAAGGCCCAGTTTCGTTAGTTCTCATTTAAAGCAAATGTAGGCGCGGGCATCATATTTTAAACACGATAACATCAAATACACCGACACATGTTTTCATACATAGAGTAATATTTAATTACAGTAATGTCATCGTTTAAATCAAGTTATGACGTCATCAAGTGAATACACGCGAACGTGACTCAGACAAGCCTACAATTTAATAAAGCCTTAGAATAAGTAAGTAATAAGAGTAGCCTTCACATTAAATGCTATTAGCTTACAAAGAAGCAATGCTTTGGTAAAGACAAATAAGGGTGCTTTTCCACCAATAATGTGCGAGAATATGTAGCGAGGAATGAAATAGTATAGCTTCAAGCTTCAAACTGAATTAAGCGATATGTTTGGTTATTAATTTACAAACACGTTCCTCTCACTTTATTTGTGGAAAAACACCCTTAAACTGCAACATAAATTGTAAGCTTCAAATAAGTGGTTTAACATTGGCTACAAAAATCTGGCGTATTTTAAAATGGTATTTGTATTACTCATTTACATCATATTATCTAATATTCCGTCAGAAATATTAAGGAGAATTTAAAAAAAAATTCTTTTCCTAATGTTACTTGAGTACATCCAAATATGTACTACTTAATACTTAATAATATATCACAATGAATTGAATTTATTATGAAGGTAACATTTGCTTAGTAATCTTAATATATATAAATCTCGTGTCACAATGTTTGTCCTCAATGGACTCCTAAACCACTTAACCGATTATAATAAAATTCGCACACCATGTGCAGTTCGATCTAACTTGAGAGATAGGATAGTTTAAATCATAAATCGTTTTAGAGAAAGCGGGCGAAGCCGCGGGCGGTAAGCTAGTTTTAAACTATTTTATGTTTACTTATAGTGAAAATAAAATTGTACTGTTTTTTCCAATGAAGTAGCATAAAACACAGTAAGCAACATGTTAATAGGCTATAAAAATGTTTATGTATCAAGCAGGTGTTAACCGTTAATGTTTGTTTTTGAAGCAAAAAATAGAATTTAAATAACTAAATGAAAGGTATTCTATTTCAAGAATCTTCTAACTCTTTACACAGTAGATATTTTACTGGATCTGTCTGTCTGTCAACTTCAACTTTTATCAACTTTAAATCTTCACAAACAATATGTCAAATCACTTACACAGGTAGCTCCTTCTCTGTCAAAGTGTTCAATTCCGCAAGCTTGTAATGTTTCAATGCATCGTCATAAGACCCACATGCAAAGTGCAACTTGCCAAGCAGGAGATGAGCGTCTAACGCCACGCCCGCCTTCTTGCCAGCTTCATCTGTTGCTAACGTCAAGTAGCCTTTGGGATCGGAGAGCTCTCTCTGCGCTCGCTCTATGTTTTCTTTTATGGGCGGCCATTCGTCCAGATAGGCTTCTAGCTTGCCTTCCCCTATGAGGAAGTGGGCTAGGCTCTCTGCAATAACATATTATATTTATATAAAGGAATGTCAAAATAAATAAAATTAAGCATCTGTACTTTTAATGTAAAAGCTATTTAAAGCAAAAGAATCTATAACACTTTTACAAGTACATATTAAAATAATATTTAACGTTTATTTGAAATTTATTGTGTTTCTGAAACCACAGCTCACAAAAATAATTAATTTGATTTTTCAACTTTTTGCTAAATGGCTGAATTTCTGTCATACAAACTTCTATAATTGTAAATATTTTTTATATTTTACTTTAATATTAAATGTTAAAGCTCACAAACATTTTTTTTGTGAAACATAATATCATCAATTTTATTAAGTTTAATATCCATGGCACATGCAAATTAGACATTTTTAATACATTGATTTTCTAACACTATTATTATGTAACAACCTAACTAAAAAAATGCTCATGTACCTACATAGATTTATTTTATTTTCACAAAAATATTTTTACAAAAAATAACATAATAAATATAATGTTAGTTATAGTTAAGTATACAGTTAATTTGCCATTTCAAAGTTTGTACGAGATCTAGAGACAGATAAGTACACCAAACAGGCATCACAATTAAGTTTGTATTATAATAACAATAAACATAATAATAAATTATTCTATAAGCAAATGTAAAGTGTAATGTTTAAAGCTACAATTATTTATAATTGCGAGTCGAAGCTCTGTACTTTTGCATGATTCAATATTTATTACAAATAATTAAATTTAATGTGCAAAGTCCGTTTTTTGTAAACTTGTTACAAACATAAAATCAACACAAAAACAGAGTACAACGGTTCTATCGTTCGTAAATATAAATGATAATACAAGCACAAATCGCTCACATACTGCACATAAACTACGTTGAAATTGAATCCTGGACGGTTTATTAAATTAAAACTAATTAAGAAGGTGTAGCAACATTACGTACCGTGTTGTGGAGACCTAGCCTTGAGCTGCTGGGCCAATTCCACTGCCTTCTTCCAATTGGACTCTTCTCTGCTCTTTTCGATGTCTGTCTCGTAGCTGCGAACAGCATTTTTGCTTCTCGATGTCATTTTAACACGAGCTCATATAAACAGATGTCACAGCATTTATTTAGAATTTATCACTTCACTTGAACATTGCAAAACCTCCCCGAAATGCAAGAGAATCCTCGAAAATTGAAGGCCAAATCTGATCTGACACATTGACCGTTTTGACATTTCGTCGGGTGTGTCACGTTAAAAAATTAGTTGTCAATAAAAATAGAAATTGATAAATAAATTGTTTTTAAATAATGATCGTTCTATAAAAAAATAACGTTATTTTAGATTAAATTTAATTATATTTAACTCTAAAAAACACAACGTAGCTACTTCGTTTTTATATTGGTTCCTGAACGTTCATTGATTTTACATTATCGTTTGCTAGATGGCGCTGTTGCGCGCTGATGGCTAAAGTTGAAAAGACGTGATATACCTACCTATTTTTTTTAAATACCTTCAATTCAAAGTTTATGTAGGTACTTACCTTAGGTAGGTACTTACTATTTTTCTTAAGATTTTTCCATAATTTATTGAACTTCTAATAATCCCCTTTTTGGTATTAGTAAGTTTCGCTCATGTACAAGTACAATAAATTGTAACTACTTTTGTTGTGTTCAAGCACGGAACTATAATGTGTTCAAGCATTGTTAATGTAATAATAATTATAATTGGAGTCGAATATGCGGCGGCACGAATTAGGTCACGTTTACATTCTGTGACCGGTCGTAGTTCGTACTCCCATATAAAAGGCGTAAGTATCATTTTGAATACATTAATTTATTAATTGACCTACATTTCTTTCCTTCCGACTCATAGAAACCATTCAAGCAAAATTTTAATTTTTAAATGTGGAACAAGATTTTTGTCTCTCTCTCTCTGATTATTTCTAATCAAATTTTATTCAAACTTAATTAACTTCTCATTCTTCTTGATAACATCTTGACTTGAGTAATAATAATTATCAAAAAATTTGCAAAGAAATATCTATTAGGTACTAACCTACATAGATTGTAGGTACCTACGTAGACTACGAATTCATTCCACCGTCATTTATATAGTTACCTACTCTAGCGCCTGGCTATGTCCTGGATTCACCCATATTTATCCTTAGTTACTTATGTACCTACCTACGTACATTTTACTTTGATCACAATTCACATTTTCATTCACCTTTACAATATCGTAGCTTATCACTACATAGGTAGGTATAGTAGGTACCTATAAAATAAAGTTTCTTTCTCTGTCCCTATGTCCCTTTATATGCTTAAATCTTTAAAACTACGCAATGGATTTTGATGCAGTTTTTTAATAGATAGAGTGATTCAAGAGGAAGGTTTTAATATATAATTTATTAGGTTTTAGACAAAGCTGGCGAAGCCGCGGGCGGTAAGCTAGTAATACCTATATCTTGATAATATTGTGTAGTTAGATATTATTGTTTAAAAATGATAATCGCCGTAACGAAGTTGCATTATCAAATAAACGTTCCACAAATAGACACGGAGAAGTAAAAATAGTAAATGCCTAATGCGGTGTAAAGCTGCGACGTCGCAAGTCGGCAGCGGCTGATACTGCGACCTTCCAGGCTTGGCATTCAAGGTGACACATCCATCGCGATCGAAATGGATGTTAATTATGACAGTTTTGGTAAGTTTGAATTTGAATGTGTATGATCGTTATAAATTTATGATTGTATTAGCTGCGCCCCGCGGATTCTCCCGCGTGGCTCCGCTCCTGCTGGTCTTAGCGTGATAATATAGAGCGCTCTATAGACTTCCTCGATAAATGGGCTATCTAACACCGAAAGAATTTTCCAAATCGGACCAGTAGTTCCTGACATTAGCGCGTTCAAACAAACTCTTACGCTTTATAACATTAGTCTAAACTACCTCTATAGCTGATGATAGTTGTAATTGTAACGTGCCGATTGATACTGTTTTTCGGAAGAGGTAGTGACTAGTCTATACATATAATAAATCTGTAGAAGGGTCAATTCTGTACATTGAAAATATTAAAAAAATAAATAGCAGGGGGTGTTACTGGATCGATACCAAACCCAAGTATGTGATTGAAAAAATTTTTGTCTGTCTGTCTGTATGTGAAGACATCACGTGAAAACTAACGGTTCGATTTCGATGAAAATTGGTACGATTATACCTTATTATCCTGGGCGTAAAATAGGATACTTTTTATCCTGGAAAAATACGTAAAAAAAAATAATCTTAATTTTTCAGTTTTATCCATAGACGTTGTTCTGTAGAACCGCGAACACACGTTGCGTATTATTATAGGCCTAGCCGTATTTGGGTCCAATAGATATTTATAAGATGTATTGTCAGAGTTACTCAAAATGGAGAAATAAACCATCCACGCGAAAACCGACATCCGCACGGACGGAGTCGCGGGCGGAAGCTAGTAAATAATAATATTATGTGAAAAATGATCCATAAAGTACCAATTGAAATATAGGTACCTAACTAGTAACTAACTGATAAATGTTTGTTTGAGTTGGTATTCTCCTCCTGACTTTTAATTAGGAGTTTTAAAAGGACGTTTATACAGCGGGCTAACACATGATTAAAGTCTTTGCTGAACTCAATCTCAAACGCTAACATTATTTACGTTTTCTAGAATTTTCTAACACAAGTGCTAGATGAATACTTGAAGAAATCCAAGTCTCCTATTTTGAAGATGCCTGATCTTCTTGCAATAGAACAATTGGGTAACCACGTCTAATTTTATTCACAAATTCTATTAATATACGTTGCACGTGAATAATTGATTCTTATACAAGTTATAGCACATTGGTGGTTGTATAACTGGAGAATAGTAAAACATCGATGAGCTCTTATAATCCGATTACATTAAAAATACGCAGCGCGTCGCACTATGACAAAACCTGGCCAATGCAGACACTAGTTCTTCTAGATGTTTCTATTATATTATCTGTTAAACAGTTGGTTTTATAATTTTTCTGGAAGTTCGTAGAGAACTTCCCGCTTTGCTTAGTCATCGGGCAAAAGCGTGCAAACGGAAGGACGAAACGTCGGCCAAATTTAGCAATTTATGATCAAACGTTTCAACATTTTCAAAGAAAAATTAATAAATATATCTTTAACTAAATAAAGTGCGTAAATCTTTCATAGTTTTAATTTCATTATAACAATATTAATTACGTATATCTATAGTAATATATCAGATGCTTACACGTGATTAAAATGTAATTTTACCAACACGGTTCGATGGTTTTACTGTTCTAAATGAAGACCCTACTTATCGATAATATGTTAAATATGACGTGACAATGTAAAATAAAGTTACCTAATATATACAGCTTAAGTGTTTAATTATAATTACTTACTTACTAGTCTATGAATTATTTTATTAATAGAAATATACCGACCGAATTGATAACCTCCTCCTTTTTTTGAAGTCGGTTAAAAATATGAACATGCGGCCCATTCCCACTCCGACTTACTTAACAATCACTCTCTGTCCCTATGTCCCGTATGCTTAAATCTTTAAAACTACGCAACTGATTTTCATGCGTTTTTTTTAATAAATAGAGTGATTCAAGAGGAAGGTTTTAGTATAAGTAAGATAATTTATTAGGTTTTAGACAAAGCGGACGAAGCCGCGGGCGGTAAGCTAGTAAGATTCAGAAAAATCATTCAAGCTTTGTTATATTTCTACCTTCTACGTATATCGATTATGTAATGTGATACAATTGAACATCACGTACACAGAAGGACATTGGAAAAAGACCGAGTATTTTTAACGTGACAGGGTTTGTTTAGGATGTGATATAAAAAAGGTTGGTTAAAAGGGTTTTGTGAACCTACAAACATCTCGTCAAGATCGACGTAGGTAGAAATAATTTTTTACCCGATTTAGACATGGTTTTATTAATGTAAAAGTAATGTTCGAGAACTTTCCTTCCTTCCATTTATATTATTCATCACCATCCACCGATAAACCTGATCAATAGGTGATTTTTTTATTAATATACCTATCAAAGAATAGCAAATGGCTTTATATGTAAAATTATTTACTCATGATCCCTAAAAAATTTATAAAAAATATTAAATGGATATACCTACTTAGTTATAACGATAATCAAAATATCAAAAGACAAAAACACAACCAAATCCTCATGCAAATAACCGATTAAATTGCTCTTTCCAAACCAGCTTTAACCTGTTTAAAGAAATTGCATTAATTCCCCGAAAACCGAAAGCCGAAACTCCAGTATTAAATATAGCAAAGTCCATCAAACGAATTGAGTGGCGGAATATTGAAGTGGCTCAATGAAATTAAACGGTTTCCCAGAGCTGGAAAAATGTTTATTTCCGCTCGCCCGTTTCCGCCGCAGAGATAAAATTGTTACAGACCAATTTCCGCTTCACTTTTCTAGACGTTCATGCTGCTTGACATGCATAACGTCATGCATATTGTTCAAGCGAAAATGTGTTTAAAAATCTGTCTTTGTAACAGTTTCATCTGAAAGTTTATAAGCTGTGGGTTAGAATTTTACACAAAATGCATGTCAATAACAATATTAATTATAATATCATTAACAAGATTATAATAAACTAGCTTACCGCCCGCGGCTTCACCCGCTTTGTCTAAAATCCAATAAATTATTATACTAAAAACTTCCTCGAGAACCACTCTATTAAAAAAACCACATCAAAATCCGTTGCATAGTTTTAAAGATTTAAGCATACCTACATAGGGACAGAGAAAGCGACTTTGTTTTATACTATGTAGTGATAATAAATAAAAAAGACATTACAGTTACCTACGTGTATTAGATAAATACTGTTTATTAGGTAATCTAAAATCTTTAACTCAAAAACTTGAACAATTAGTATTTTTTATTTTCTCTTAGTGAAAATGTGTAAAAAAAAGATGGTTGAATGAGGTGCAGGAAATATGTAGGCATTTGATTTCCTTCCATTAACTACTATTGCAAATGGAGCAAAAAATGTCATTTAACAGAAAGCAGAGGCAAGGGGATTAAAAAATCATCAATCTCACTGTTAGAACGTGATTAGAGAGATAATTACTAAAGCAGATTAATCCCAATAGACTTATAGTGCTAACAATGTTGTACAGAGATATACGTGGTGCTTTTCTTTTATGGATTCTGTGAGCGAAAACTGTTATTTTAATGGGCAAATTTCGTTTTATGCAATGTAGAGTCGCTATTATATTCTAGGGAAGAAGGCATCACTAGTTTGGTTGCATATTTTTTTAATGATAATATCTTTAAATTGTTTGAAATACTTCTATTTCTGGGATATAGTTTCACTCAGAACTCAGAACATACTTTCGTAGACATAGTTAGGTTTAGTTAGCTTGTAAATTAGTGATATTAGATTAGGTTATTATTATTTTAATGAATAAGAAAAGCTTGGCCGATTTTGATGAAATCTTTGTTGATTGTTTAGGTTCGCGACTAGGTCTTAAGCTATTATTAATTATTATAACCATTTAAAAATCTAATCCCGTGTCCCTGATCGGCTAGTCATTCTTCAATCATATTTCAGTTTTCACTACTGAATTAGGTTACCAATAAATTACTATCAATCAATAAATGCAGGTAAGCGCATACAAGAAACACGCAGCAGCCAAAGTCAATAACGTGAGCAGAGCGCATCCATAGAGCCTGCGTGGGGCGAGGCAGTGGGATGAATGACGCAGGTCAATGTCGGGCCGCGCTCCCCCTCCCCCCACCTCGTTACCTCGCACCCCCCCGCACGGGAAAATTGGTTTACGAGTCGAATTGCAGTTATGTTCAAGATCAATTAGGTAAATTTTTTGTAGTACTTATAATAAAAAGAAAATAGAAATAATTGTAAGTACTAATTTGTTCTATTGTGATAATTAATATTAAGATAGGTTTACGCTAGATGTACCTACCTATAACAATACAATTAATTGAAGGTTCTCTTTATTAAAAACCGCTATTAATATGCTATATCTCACATTCCAATAATCACATTTCATTCATTCATTTATTCATTCATTCATTCTGAATTCAACATTGCAAAATTTTACATTTTATTGTAAAAATGTGTTGCATTGTTACATATTACTTATTTTGTTAAGTACTGGCATAAAATCAATTAAGTTTTTAACGTTATAAACTGATAATTAAATTACGGATGGCAATTACGATCAAAGAGCTAATTAGAATGTTTTGATGTCTTGATGGAAGCTCTCGTCCGGAAGTACACAAAGAGATTGGGTTCGATAAGTTCATTGAATTATCTAAGCTGTCGATGATAATATCTTTTAGATAAACTTTATGACGTTATAATAATATTCAACGTAGATATTTGTTACTATATAATATAGACGTAAATGGTTAAATAAGTTGTATTTATAATTTTTATGATGCAATCATTTTCTTATATTGTTACCTAGTTACTTTATTTCTTCTTAGAATGTTTAGCCTATAGCAATCAGAAATCACGTAGGTACTTACAAGAGATGCACCTTAGAGATGCACATACAAAATCAGATCAGAACGACAAAATATTATTTAAAACGGTTCAGTAATTTCTGAGATTAGCGCGTTTAAGCAAACTAACTTATTATTTTTATTCTTATCTTTATCGGTTGTTAGTAGATTATTTGTTACATTTACCTTTCATCTAATATTGTTTCTTATGGAATTCAGCACCCCAATGTAACCCTATCTCAAGTAAATATGACTCACAAACTACCCACCAATCCATACTAATATTTAGTGTTGCCCAAATGCAAGAACAAGACGAGACTTAGCCAGTCTTGGTCTTGGTCTTGCGCCAATACACCTGGTCTTGGTCTTGGTCTTGGTCTTGCGCCAATACACCTGGTCTTGGTCTTGGTCTTGGTCTTGCGCTCTCAGTCTTGGTCTTGGTCTTGGTCTTGCAGCAAGAGTCTTGCAAGTCTTGCAATTACCTATTAGTCTAGGTATTACTATTTATTAAAGTTTACTTTAAATCTTAGAAAAACGTATTACAATTGGAACATTGTTAGCTTGAATTAACATAGCCATGGTAAAGATCAAGCAGATTAATAAATAACTGAAGATTTGATAAGAAATTCGAAAAATCAAAGTCCTATCTGCAAGACGCAAGAGTCTTGCAGGCTATGTCTTGTTCTTGCTCAAGTCTTGCACGGTCAGTCTTGGTCTTGGTCTTGCTAAAAATACGCGGTCTTGTTCTTGGTCTTGGTCTTGCAAAAACGCAAGAACAAGACCAAGACTGCAAGACCAAGACTGAATTTGGGCAACACTACTAATATTATAAATGCGAAAGTAACTCTGTCTGTCTGTCAACAAGTAACAACTCAATCACGCCTAAACTACTGAACCAATTTTCATGAAATTTGGTAGTGAGATATTTTGATACCCGAGAAAGGACATAGGCTACTTTTTATTGCGAAATATGTACTACGGGCGAAGCCGTGGCGGACCGCTAGTATTGACATAAAGAAACTTCAAAGTCAACGCAAATTGATAAACATCTTCACGACAGGACTACAAACTAATTCCGATACATTAGTGAAATAGTGAATCGTAATGTGAAGCAAGCATGTGACGGGATCGAACCAACCCCGTTGCTATGGCAACTGTATCCGTGCAACAGTCCTTTTAAACGTTAATTTAATGATTTTGTATTGAAATTAAACCGTCACGCAATTCTTTTTGAAATAAAATACACAGATTTTCAATACAGTTGAGATGATTCGCGTGTTTAAGTTTGTTATCTGGTTTATTGATAAAAAATTCACTTGAAGCTGAAGTATTTCATCGTCACATCATGCATAAATATTAAGCATTTCATTCCTAAAACTTATTAAAAGAAGTTATGAATAAGTGCATCCTAACTATGTACTTATTTATCTAAACTTAAACTATACATTTTATTAAGTAATTTTCCTAGTCTCTCCCCCGTCTTAATTTATCATAATATAAACGATAGCTTATATCAGTAAATACGGGTAACTGAAAGGCGTAGTCACAGCCAGGTGAGTCGAGATGAGTATCGAGCGGCGCGCTGGCCTTGGCCCGATGCAGCAACCGAATTATTAAGCTTTCGGCAACCCTATTCCCGTATTCCTTTGTTCCACGCTGCGACATTTTAATGTACAATGACCAGCTTTGTTCAATGGTTGTGAAGCGATACAAAATAGAACGATTAAGCCGAGTTGTAAGTGCAATTTTGTTTTGCGACATTTTTTTAGTAGAGGTTGTTGAGAGTTGTTTTTAAAATCAAAATATGACAAAGTATTCATAATCATTGTAATTAGAGAAAAAAAATGGTTGATAAATGCTTAACCAAATTAGGCACACATGAATACATTTTTAAATCAATTTGTTTAATAATTTAGCACATTGGTGGTTTCAAAATTGGTATAAAAAATTTGACTAATCTTTCGGCATTGTTGCATTTATATTTCATCATACGTTAATCATAGATATTATGCTATTCTTGTACACGATTAGTTGCTCTATATTTCATCATATTTATCAGCAATGAATATATGATGAAATATTTCATGAAAATGTAACTTTTTTACGAAAATAACATTTCTTCACATTTTGGAAATACTATACAAATGCATTTTTACTATAATCTATACAATAACTCCAAATGTATCATGCCACACCCACCCAGAGTGCGATGTAGCTAAAAACCAGCATTATGTTATCTGTGCTAAAGGTTAGACCAATAACCCTCTCGTCTTATCTTACAAGATCTATTCCGATCCCGTTTGATGTTAACATGTTAGCAACTTTATTTACCTACTTAAATATGTTGTTAGATCATGTAGGGACTATGTAAATGGAATATATGGTACCTACAGTTAAGTTCTATGAACATTTAGTACATTATTGCGTATTTTATCAGTATAATAATAATTTGTGTCGTTGACACTTTTATAATCTATAATTTATTGTCTGTGGCGTTCCAAAACGGAACGAACGACGGATTTTCAAACAAAATTCGACCGTTATCCATTTCCAATGTTAACTTATTGAAATTTTCATGAATTCCTTTCATTTCCTTTTTATTGAAATGAAACAAAGGCTCCATTAACTACACGTATCAATTTCAAGAATAGAAAACACTACAATAATTCATCAATGTTCAAAGTTAGTATCAAAGCTACAAATTGAATTGTTTGTTGAATGATATACGTATTGTTTTAACCGAGTTAGCGTTCACATGATTGATTAGTATGGAAACACTAACAAATCACCACTTTGTGTGATAAATGAATATGGAAGGCTAGTTTAATGGCCTCTGTGATTTTATTCTTAAGATTGTTTAGATTTTTATACATTACTAGGTTTCCGCCCGCAGCTTCGCCCGCGCAGTCAAAGAAAAACCCGCATAGTTCCCGTTCCCGTGGGATTTCCGGGATTTTGATTCGAGATTGTGTCATTTTCCTGTGATAAAAAGTAGCCTATGTCCTTTCTCGGGTATCAAAATATGTCCATACAAAATTTCATGAAAATTGGTTCAGTCGTTTAGGCGTGATTGAGTAACAGACAGACAGACAGAGTTACTTTCGCATTAATTATAATATTAGTATGGATAGTCAAATCCCGAAACACAATCTCTTCGCAGAAGGACAAAGATAAACTTTGGTTTGGCAAAAGCCATCGGGCAATCCTTGAATTCTTATAAATGAATGTTATTTAATCAATTATATTTCATTTAGTGTATGTACTTAATAAAACAACCAATTTTGTAATTACAATTTTTATTTTTTCTAGTTGGTTACAAAAAACATTATTATCTGTTAGCAATTTTACATAGGTAAGTATATAATATACTAGCAAACCCGGCGAAAGCCGTTTCGCCACCTTATGTTTAAACACCACCTTCATAGTTTAAACACCAAACGAAATGTTACATAAGGCGGTGTATGTGAAAAAATATTTTCCCGGTTTTCCCGCTTTCTGTTGAAATGTTTCCTGAATTTTCTTTGCTACAAACCTCACGGAGCCAGAGACCTTTCCAACGAATTCAAAGCCGTGGAAATCGGTTCGTGCGTTCTGGAGGTATAGATCAGGAAGGAAAACCCGACTTATTTTTATAAAGTAGAATATATCCACGCCACGAGAATTACACACAAGTACAACCAAATAATAAGTAAAATATAACAAGAACACCCAAATAAAACTTCTCCTGAATATTTTACAATATGAAATATCCGATTACGAATTATCCAACGAAAGAACAAAAACAAAGGAGCAATAAAATTAAAAGGAAAAGTAATAACAAAAAGTGTAAGTAGGTGTAGGTGTCGGCGACTCACGGGCCTGTTTAATATTCACGTTCGCGAGTAATTATTTAGTACAGTGACCATAGATTATAGATACGATAGACAAATCATTAAATTTTATAAATAAGGTTATTAATTGCAATGTTAAAAATAAGAAATGTCACGTAGAATCAACAAAGTCGAGAAATAATTTAGACATTTAATAGTTCAAAGATTTTATTTACCTCTAAACTTATACATTCGTATAATTATATATTTATGTATTCACATTGCCTTCTTAAATAACATATTTTATTTGTGGTATTATAGAGGTATTTATAACTTCGTTTTTTCCCGTAAATGTCTTCTTTGTCGTATCACTCTTGTCAGAGGTCTTGTCTGTCAGATAATCATGAGGTATCGAGGGCAGATGTAACCCTCTTCACTATGTTCCGCCATCTCTCCCTATTTCCTGTACCTGTACATAATAAATCAAAATATAATATGTTTGAATGCGCTAATCTCAGGAACCACTGGTCCGGTTTGTAAAATTATTTCGGTGTTAGAAAGTCCATTTATCGAGGAAGGCTATATTTCTTAAATATTTCAAATTCCTTAAATAATTTATCCTAATAAACAAAAAACAATGGTCACTACCCTGATGTTTCTAATTAGGTGTATTCAGTTTTGGGCGAGGCCGGAATACGCGGAGCATCGGCGTAATTTAATTATCTGTGCTAATTTACCGCCATCGTAATTTATAGTCTGTAGAATGCTTGCCCATTGCCCATTGTGTATTCCATTTATATGTAGTGTGTAGTCGTGAATCTTTGTTAGTTTGATAATGTTAATTTACTTCAAAAATATTTGTTCAAATTTAGCTGCATATAATTTGGTTGTAAAAATGAGTAGACGAAAATATTTTAAGTAATAAGTTTAACTAAAGAAAAAGAATTTATAATATTTACTTGTTACAGTTTCTATTTGAATTTAATTTTATTTTAATATAAAATTATTTCATCAAATATAATGTGGAGTTTTATTTCATAATTTTCCTTGTCTTTGCTAAGTATAATGTTATTTCACAATAACATTTTAATAGAATAAAAAGTAGAGCAACCATATAATTCCATATGAATTACATTTTTGGTAAATGTACAAAGATACGAATAACTTAAGCAAATCAGATAATTTTGTGGGCAATAAATTAACACGGTCTGTTTTTATTTCAGTGCTACGCTCTATGGCTACGCTCGACTACGGCTACGGACACGGGCTACGGTCATGCTACGCCGGCGATACAATACCATATCTACACTCTACAGTTTTTTAGGAGATTTTTTGAGTCTTCAAAATACAATTATGTCGTCTAACGTGATTTAATATTATAATGTTATTATTTATATTATTTTCTTTTATTTAATCTACCTCTTAACACTAAAATAATTAGATACAAAGCATATTGCAAACTGATGTAGTGTAGTGTAGATGTACATTTAAATATAGGATGAACAATAATTTCCTTGATAACAATCTCAATTTAGGTGGATCTCATCAATCAGCCATAAATTATATAATTGAATTAATTAGCTTAACATTTGATTATTTGATATTTGACACGCACTCAGTTGACTGTAACGCAATCAACATAAGCTTTGTTCAATGACATTTTACGATCCTCTGAGACTCACATATCACATACATAATATTATATAACATTTTGTCTTATATTTTAATACATACTTATAACATCATTGGCCTATTTTATATTCTACATAGTAAACAAGATGTTATTATTAATACTACCATCCTCTACTGGCTGATGGATCATGCTAAACAATTCTACACAAATATACTGATTAGAAAAACGATTACTGTAAATATTTAGTAATCTGTGCTATTACTTCGATTAAATACATAATTAAACAGGTGTTCCATCGCAACATTTCTATCACAAACAATTTGATCATTACTCTCTCCAAATGAAAACTAAACAATTAAAGAGTTTGACAAAACGCTTTCCCGGTTGTCCCGGATGCCGGTCGCCTCTCGTTAATTATTCACTTGCTAACTCAGGCTTCGGTTGTATGAACAAGCATGAATTTGTAATTATTCTCAACGACATATTGTATGAGATAACTGTTTTCGTCAGATTATTTTCTGGTGAAGTTATGCCGCGGGTTGTGCTAGAAACAAAGAAATGTTATGGGCAATTTCAGACGATCGTTATTCTTTTAAGATGTTGAATTCATGGTCGATTGAAATTAAATAAAGTTTCACAGTTTTAGTGCTTAAATATATTTTATGAATATGAAAAATAAATGAAGTTATAAAGTTTCTTTATCTACTTTTCGAATATACATATTTAGACATTTTCATTACATTAATGAACAGACGATGATATTTTAGTTATATTTAATTAAAAAACAGACAAAGCACTAATCATTAAAATAAAAACATGGATGGAAGTATGTCACAAATTGTTTGAAAACAGTATTAAAAATATGAAAATTATGTACTAACCGCAGAGTGCAAAGTTACAAGATGACACCCATGGGCTCACAAATGTACGGACCTTCACTCCACACTACGCAACATTACTAGCTAATTATAACCTCTATAATATATTCAGAAGTCGCTAAAGTTTGAGCATTGTCGTCAGTATACTCATTAGCTGGGAGAAGAGCCTCCATCCTCCAACTAGTCTAATTACCCCCCACAAGGGGAGGGGGGGGGGGGGGCGTACTCCGATATTCATGAAATATTTTTAGTTTTGTTTGACAATGTTCTTTGAGCTAATGAGTTTTTAACAAATAAGCCGGCGTGTTTGGGATTGTGATTTCAGAAAGTAGGTCACCGAGACAATGTGGATGGTTGGGCTTTCATAATGTAGGAGTAGCACTCTTGAGATCAAAGAGTTGTCTGACGACATTACTTGCTTCAGTTCGAGCGAATCAGTCGCCATTGGGATCAACTTGTGATTATTATGTTAGCAACTTCGACGTAGTTCTTATGATGTTGACTGATAATACTTTTTACTTACTTGGTGTGTTATTTGTAACTGTATCCAATATGTTACATACAAGTTTATACTGATACAATAAGCATAGTTTTTAATTGTGTTTTGACACTACATTTTACTTTTACTATAAAGAAATTCAGTGGAATTTGACTGTAGGTACGTGAATAATCGTTATGAAAATATAGCTCGAATTACCTTCTTAAATTTTTAAAACCTCAACAATATTTAATTTATTCATACGCTATTTAAAACAGTTATAAATAACGGTTATACATACATAATATGAACAAGATCCCATTTTGAAATGTAAATTTTCGTGAGCTCAAGACTGCAGGTCATGCAAGATGACCTAATTTCGTATGCTTTGCCTCTGTGACGTCATTTGTTATTTAAAAACGCTATGAAACAGCACGTAGAAAGCTTATGGGATATAAAAACTGCTGCGCTAAATGGTCTTTATTGTTATTTAAGAGGAGCTTAACTTGTTATTTTAATACTATGAAGGAAGGTAGATATTCAGTCTATTTTTAATGGCAATTCATTATTTAATATGTTTAAAGGTACCTTATTTTGCTAGTATAGAAACAAGTTTGTTCATACATTGATGCTTCAGCGTAAACTGAAGATACTGCATGACGATAACATAGGTAAATAAAGCGTCACAGATAAAAGAAAGCTAACATTATAACTACCTACTGCAAATAAAAATTATCATCTGCCCATTTCACCTCAATAACATAAAAAATAACTCAATATTTATGCAAACATCATTCATACTAGTTATTATAATACGAATAGACATAATTTTTCCATGAACCTAAAACGACTTGTTCGCACTAAGGTGGAGCGTTTAGCGTAACAATAAGTGGAATTGAAACAATGGCTCCGAGTTTATGTAAATTGCGACACAAGGCAGGCAAAGTGGCTGTGTGTAGCTACGACCCGAGATGTGCGAACAATGAACAACTAATATCGTGCTTTGATAAATATTACATGTATTTTAATTTATATGCGTGAATGAATACGATGTAAAGTGAGACGTTTTTACGAGCAATTATTTTTTTAAGTTATTAAAAAGGAAATGAAGAACTCTATCTTCGACATACTTATCGTACTAACATATTAATAAATACGATAGTTTGTTTGTTACCCCTTCACGCAAAAACTGCTGAACCGATTTTCATGAATTTGAATTTGACACACATGACACCCATAGAGGGTTATTTGGATTAACACAAAGGGTATTTTTATCCCGAAAATTCCACGGGAACGGGAACTACGCGAGTCTTCCTTTGACTACGCGGGTGAAGCTGCGGGCGAAAAGCTATTAAACCTAAATATTAAGAATCGAAATGTTTTGAAATCCAATCGAATCCCATATTTTATTATAAGATTTTCATACTCCGGATTCATTTTAAATCTTATGTAAGTATTCGCATTTTTATGGAGAAGGAAATATTGCCATGATATCCTGTATAGTGAGGAAGTTATAAATAATATGCGGGTAAAATAGACGAGAAAGTATCACTATTTTTGCAGTGAATATCATACAATTTTACGAACAAGTTAAACTGCATTGTATATACCTAACCATCATTAATATGGGTTTGTTATTTATAAATTGTATCACTACTTCTCTGTGAAAGAGGTTTTCAATTTCATCCAAATCCATTCAGTGGTTCAGGCGTAAAGAAAAGACAAACAGACATTCTATCATAGAAATTTTACTCAATTTAATACTACAACATCATATTCTTTAAAGTTTACTCCTGAAGTTTCTACATATTTCAACCCACATAATATTTTCATGTATCTATGATATACTTATGAAAGCTCCATAGATGCTTATCCTGAAAATAAAATGATGACCTTTTGGTGCGTGGGCAGTGTGACCTAGACGTTCAAAACTTTATACATATTTATCAACTAAACTAAAAATAAAGTAGATTATTTGGGTTTTAGTGTTGTTCTAGTTAGTTCTAAATAAATGAGGTTTGTAATGAACATTGTATCATGTAAAATATATATAAAAAGTTTGATTGTTTGATTGAACGCGTTCATCTCAGGAACTACTGGTCCGATTTGAAAAATTATTTCTGTGTTAGATATCAAGGAAGGCTATATATATTATCATCACGCTAAGACCAACAGGAGCAGAGCAATGCGGGTAAAGCCGCGGATCACATTTAGTAGTTTATATGTATGTTAAATATATGAGTTTCGTTTATTATGTTGCAAGTCAATCATCTAGTTTTCGTATTACAAGATTTGTTCGATTGAGTTGTACTATCCAGGGTTACTTAAACACTTTTTGTCTATTATAATTATAATCATGAGGTAAGTTTTAATCCCTTTTCCTTTATTCAAATAAAAACATCAAAATAATGCGTATTCTCCTCACAAATACACGAGAAACGGCTCTATCATCCTAGCTATATCTATCTCTATACATTTGTGGAAGGCAAGCGACTGTGGCAGCAAGCCGCAGCCCACAGGGTATTAACCCAAACTAAGGTGTCAGCAATTTGTAGCCACAATACAGCATACGTTGACTAGCTGTGACGCGCGGTTTCACCTGAACTCGCGTGCAAAATCAAGTAAAGTAGCGTTTCCCACGTAATCATTCGACAGTTTATACCGACTCATATTTTTTTGTAAATTGTTTTTAGATAGGAACGAAGATATTCCTACCAAGAAGATATAATTATGTGATTTAAGTATGTATGTGCCAAATTTCATTAAAATGGATCTAGTATTTTTGCGTCGAAATATACATTTAGTATAAATATATTAAAGTGAAACTTTTATTACATCGTCTCAAACATTTTGGTCTGTGTAGCGCATGTCGCGTGACGCACGATACGTACGATAATTATCGTACAAATACTTTTTAGTTAAATGTCTATAGTGTGAAAAAAAGTTTCACTTTTACCGTGGTTTCATAAAACCACACAACATTTTTTATTTTTGTAAATACATTTGATTACAACATACAAAATTCGAAATATTTCCTTAAATTTCTCATTTAAAAGTTAAGTGAAGCAGGCAGTATTAAAAGTTTGTTAACATTATTGTTTCTTCCTCAGGGATGGAGTTTATAAGTCGGAAGCGTATAATAAAATGTAGAACTAGTGAGCCTGATTTAGCTGTTTCTTTTTTTGTTAGAAAATAAAAAAAATTAAGAAATATTTTTATTGCATGTTATTTTGTTGTCAATTGTATACAATTGTACATTGTAAGATAAATTGTCAAGCCTTTCAATCTCAGTCTGAGTATGAACTCGTTTGCTTATAGAAAGTACATGTAACATGGGTATTTTTAATAACTTAAAGGTCGGTCTATTTTATAACTTAACCCATTGAGCCCCAAGCGGCCCGATCGTTCCCAGACACAATAGATCTTGTATTGTGTCTGTGGTTCCGGGGCCTGAGGACTACGTCACTCTCACAATATCTTTTTAAACCTTTAAGATTTTCTTATCCCGATAATCGTGATTTATCCTGAAAAAAATTCACGCATATCAAGCCACGTTAAACAGCCAGTTAATAACTACACAATAAATACGCAACGTCTTGCTACATTACCCGTTACACACATCTAGGTACCTACACAGTGCAGTGTATGAAACCCCACCCACGGCCCGCATTGAAACGTATTCCTTTTTATTTCTCAGTTGCTTTGCTGCATACTTAAGCAGCTATTTACATTTTAAAAGCTATCTAAGAATATTTGTTTTAATGTAAGTAGGTTATTTAAATAATTCAGTGCAGATATGAAGTACCTTGGCATAATGCGGAGGGTTGCAAGCGAAAGAAATAAAAGATTTCATTGCTGTATTATACACTTTGGATATAAACTGAGTCAAATAATGATGTTCTTACGTTCAAGTATTCGTTATATTATTTAAATATAAATATACTTAGATGAACTATCTTGTGATACAAAGAGATAATAAATGACGAAATGGCTAACAACTTATAATTATGCATTATATTAAATACTAGCTGTGCCGCGCGGTTTCACCCGCTAGTCTCCGCTCTTGTTGGTCTTAGCGTGATAATATATAGCCTATATTACTCGTGGATAATGTAGCTTACGAATGGTGAAAGAATTTTTAAAATCGGTCCAGTAGTTTATGAGCTTATTCATTACAATCAAACAAACAAACAATCAATCAAACAAACAAACAAGGTTTTCCTCTTTATAATATTAGTGTAGAAAATACTGCTTTACCACAAAAAATATTTTATTCAAATATATTACTCACATTTGAATATTTATTCTTAAAGCTAAGCAAGATTGTGCTATCGCTAGCTGTTTATAATAAACCATCAAATAACACATCAAAAAGGAACATTCTGATAATACTTAATATCTTTAACATATGAACGAATTGGCATACCGTATTGCAAATGAAATAAAATTCTTCCAAGATATATGGGATCGATAGTAATCGGGTTGAGATTGGGCGCTAAGCTTGGATTAGCTGACTGACGTGATGAAAATATGTGGGATATTCAAAAGGTAGGAGATCTGGGCGTTTTATCTGAAGTGATTCTTAATATTGTGGAAAACCCTTTGAGGGACAATGATTGAACTTTTGAAATGTGAAGTTTTTAGAGAAGCTATGTATGAAAAAAAAGAAAGCTAAAGTATGTGTTTCTGATTTAATTGTACAATTACTTACATAATATATTAATTACTATAAACGATAAAAACTAAATCGCACTTATCTATATCTATATTATTAATATTATAAAGCTGAAGAGTTTGTTTGTTTGATTGATTGTTTGTTTGTTTGTTTGAACGCGCTAATCTCGGGAACTACTGGTCCGATTTGAAAAATGCTTTCGGTGTTAGATAGCCCATTTATCAAGGAAGGCTATAGGTATCATCACCCTAAGACCAACAGGACCGGAGCAATGCGGGTGAAACCGCGGGGAACAGCTAGTGCTATATAAAGGGGCAGTACATCTAATTTTAGATACATCGATACAGAGAAGATTATAATATTTAATTCTTAAAATGTAAAAATAGGTTTTGAAATCGATACACTAGTAATTTTTGACTTAAATCGTACCTAACAAATAAGTAGAAATCTGACGGCGGAGAGGCTAGGCGTCGCCCCGGAAAGGCAGAAAGACGTGGGTTCGAATACCGCCTCGTGGATAATAATTCTTTAAAAACTTCCCAAAAATAAATCACCTTAATAATACTAGCATAAAATTACCAAACTGCTATTTTATCTATATCTTGTAGATACCAGTCATATGAAAGTGAAAATAAAACACAAAAATGAGTTTCATATTAAAGTGTAAGTAGAGCCAGGTTACGAACTAGTGTTAGACGTTAGTGGAGGGCTCACAAACGGCCCGTTGACCCTCTTGCCTTCATCTCAAGCACTCTCTTGATAGCTCTGCTCCAGCCGACACTTTATTGATTAATTGCATCATTATTGGTTAGATTATGGACAGTAATTTTGTGATTAACGGGAAATGGTGTTTTTTTTTGCATGCAAAATAAACGTTTGCTTTATGTTAAGCTGACGAACTTGAAATAAAATTGATTGTGAAGGAACATGTTATTTTAATTTATCCTTACTATCCTTACTTCATTACCTCCTAAATTTAAGTTAAAATAAATGCGAAAGTGTGTTTGTTTGTGTTTTATTCACATGGTAACAGAGCGATTTAATGATTTTGGATAAAAAATATAGCTTCCCCTTATTTTATTATTTGATATCATACATTTCGTTATCTCCCTTTATTTCTAATCAAGCCTTACAATCCAACAATTTTAATCAAAGGGCACCAAACATTGGACATTAAAAAAACAACAATAAAGTTTTCCCTAAAATTTTTCCTATTTCACCATCACAGCTACAATTTCACCGCATCACAGATACCATAAAACGGCTGTGAAAAGGCAACGGTTTAAAGTTAAATCGAGTTTGTTATAGCTCCCCGGACACACGGCTTTATTGGCTGCTGACATAAACTAAACATTTCGCTCTCCCTTTCCCATGAACTGGTTAACATTATAATTATATTATGATGAAAAAAAAACACAATCAAACACACACACGTGTCTTATGTTTTCTTGTTAGTTTGGTTACTCTTTGTTTAATTTTGTTCGTGATAATGTCTTAAATCTTTTATTTTGCGATGTTGTGTATTAAGTATTATAGATTTAGTTCCATGCAAACAATTTCTGTTAAGATAATAAGTATCTTAAAAATTTATAATTAACTAGCTTACCGCCCGCGGCTTCGCCCGCTTTCTCTAAAACGATTTGAGATTTAAACTATCCTATCTCTCAAGTTGGATCGAACTGTACATGGTGTGCGAATTTTATTATAATCGGTTAAGTTGTTTAGGAGTCCATTGAGGACAAACATTGTGACACGAGATTTATATATATTAAGATTTTAGCTGTCAAAGCGTAATCTAGAACATACGAAACAAATGTTTCGTTACGTTTTTTGAAGTGACACTTCTTTAGATGTGTTGAGAGTAAAATTCCAAGGTCGCGTCATGGCAAAACCGTCACGTCATAGAGTCAGGCGACGATTTTAGTATCTTTGAATCTTGCCAAAAAAGTTACACTTCTGACACGTGTGCTTGGCACACACTCTTTTTTATGAAATTAAAAATCTTTAAACAATTTTAGTACATTGTACGTAGCTAATGTAAATCGATTTTAAAACGTACACATAAGCAGAAAGGGCTCGAAAGAGTGCGGTCACTTTATAGTTCTGACATAAAGTGCATTAACTGAGAACCGGCCGTAAACCGCCGTCAACTCTTTAACGAGGGGCCGTAAACCACGGTTAGTTTTATGGTTGAGCCTCCATGTGGATATTACTTTTTCATTTATTACATTACGCTGAAAGGGTAGATCGTGGTTAGTGTCACGTCGTAAGTATGAGAAGTGTTATTTAGCAATGCTAGGAGCTATTAGCAATGCAAGGTTATTTTAAGCAGAAAATATGTTACTTAAAATAATAACTACTCAAAAATTTATAATTGTGAGTGTTTACTTACCCACAGATAGTATAATACTATACCTATAACTCTTATAATTATTTTTGTTCGTCTAAGCGTAAATAATCTAGAACATACCTAAATACTCATTATCCTATCAACTTATTACGTAGGAGGGGTTAAAAATAAAGTATTATTTTACAAAACCTAACTATAATAAAAATATAAGAACAAAGACACGTGATCAAATCCGCCAACAAAAAGCTAGCATTCAATAAAAACGCAATCCAAACAGAGAAAAGCGATGCCACCCGGTTCAAGTATGTAATGTGTCATGTAAAAGCGTTGGAAAAACAACACAATCTTGAGGAAAATCTTTCTTTTATCCCAAATCTCGGAGGAACGTAATATTTGTCCGTCGAGCCCTTCGAAACCTTCTAATATTCTACCTACATTGTTGCAATGGGCCCTTCTGAAATAAGTAACTGAATTGCTTCAAATAGCTAAAATTCACAAGGAATTCGCTTGTTTGTATTTCAAAAGAATTTGGAAGTTTTGTAATGTTTTAAGTTTTAGCTGATTTTCTCAAAACGTGTTTTATTTATTTTGCTTGTTTCGTTAAATTACTGGATGACTATAAAGTAAAAAAAAATAAGAGTAATAAAATGTCTTTTAGCTTTAATGTTATCGAAACTATGTGAACATAATACTGTGAAAAAAAAACAAAGAAAAAGTAGCCAAGAATACATCAAAACGCAAGCTATGGCAGTTAATTCTAACCCAACTCGTAATAGATATTAAAATATAAATAAGATTTTTACGTAAAATCATAAGGGTCGCTGAATGACATAAGTTACTTTTTATGCCGGAAAATGAACCGTTCCTTTGGGAGAAATTTGAGGATAACTTGCTAAGAAAACTGCTGTAAGTACCTATTATTTCTTTTCTTTTTTATAAAGATTTAGATAGTGTTCTAAACATTGTTAGGTATAACTCTTCAATACATGAACATGGCGAAGTTTATTAAAACCGATTTTAATTCTTATTATAATAAGAAGAAATTAATCGTTGGAACCGCTTTTATTCGTCTGCTATGAATATCTCGTAAAAAATATATATTTTGGATCGTATTCATCATCATCATCAGCTCATATACGTTCCCACTGCTGGGACACGGGCCTCCTATGAGGGTACAGGCCATAATCCACCACGCTGGCCAAGTGCGTGTTATAGAATTTATGTTAAGATATAAAATAAATTATAACCGCATGCATTCCCATACCTAATGCATTTTTTTATTAAACACGCTTTGGTGGCCAGCTCGCACCACACTCTCACAGAAGATTGTCGTGAAATAGTATAGTGCGAATGTTGATTACAGGTCTTTGCAAATGTTCAATAGTGGTGATCGTTTACCATCAGGCGAACAGCCTCCATCGCTCTAATATAAAAAAGACACTGCAAAGGTCATCAAATGATTACCAATGACGTAACGAAGCGGGTCAGTAAACTAGTAAGGCATACTAATACGCTTACTATATTGGATTTAGTGCCGCAGTACGACGCGCTCCTCCGAATGCCATTTGGCTTCCTATGACAATGCGTATCATGTTAGTTTTTCCCCCGGCTTTGCGTTCATTAATTATGGGATTATCGAAATTTATACGTGACCTTTTTTGTAAAATTTGAAGTCGTAGTACACAATATGTTTTTTGAATATTAGCTGTCCGCCCCGGCTTCGCCCGTGGTACATATTCACGTTTTCTCTACATAAGAACCATCCTCGAACTTCAAGGAATATTATAAAAAAAGAATTAACGAAATCAGTTAAGCCGTTCTCAAGTTATGCTCTTACCAACACATTTTGGGATTCATTTTTATATTATAGAGAGATGTGCATGTTATAAATATTCGTAATTTTCGGAATAAGGTTGAGTCTTCGTTTAATAGTTACGCAAATGACATAATATTTCGTGTTGGGAATATATTCTTTCCATTATAAATTAATCAACTTGATTATAATTACATTAAACATTTTCAAAAGACACCCAAATTAGTTTCGTATTTCGCAACGCTTCGCCATGTTTTGAAAACTAAAAGAAACACGTCAGGTAGAAACATAAGAAAATAAAATAAAACTAATTAAGAATTATTTATATGTCTACTAGCTTTTCACCCGTAGCTTCGCCCGCGCAGTAGAAGAAAAATATTTCCCGTTCCCGTGGCATTTCCGGGATAAAACCTATCCTATTTCCCGGGGTAAAAAGTAGCCTATGTCCTTTCTCAGGTATCAAAATATCTCTATACCAAATTTACCAGAGTTACTTTCGAATCTAGAATATAAGTATGGATTATTTATAACCTACATATACAAGTATGTATATTAAAATCCAAAGAACATCAAGAAATTTTATATTAACATTTTAGTCTATTTATACAAGTTATTTTAGACTTCATTTAATGATTATATAACTGCTGAACTGATGTAACTTACAAGGCTACGGTGCTACGGATTCGCGTGCTACGTCAAATGCTACATTATCTACGATTGCCTCTGTGTCGTCTATTACGTATTTTAGATACAAATTGAAAATTAAATCTTATTAAAACTGAAGTTTATAGAGAATATTATTACAGATAAAGATCTATTAATGTATGCAATAAGCTTGGTATATTAAATGAAAATAGATTATTACGAGTATTGGCAATGCAAAAAAAAATCACATATTTGTTTATTTTAGAGTGTAGTAATATCAGATTCAATAGGCAAGATCACGTATATCAATGATCCAATTTTTACACGTTTAATTTAATCGATTTTAGAATAAAAAAAACATAAAATAAACCGCAATTACATATCACACTATAAAACTGAATTAATCTTCATAAATATTACAACGGTCATTTCATTATTCACGTGTCCTAGACAGGTGTCTTTCCGGAACATTAAAAGCAATTTTACAGTCTGTCTAAACAATAACAAGCAATTTCTAATCATACTGCCCACATCGAGGTATTTGTAAAGAGACCACTTAGTATAATGACTACCTTTTATAGCCCTAGCCAGTAGCCACGTAGATTGACTATTTGTCGTACCATTACCATGACATTGCCTAACAAAGAAGCTAAGCTGATCGATTTTTTTGAGGTGTCTTCATGGTGATAAATTAATAAAAGTCTTCATAATGTAGAGTCTGGGTAAATGTTTGGAAAAATAATTCATGTTTCGTGATTTTTTCGAAACAGTCTATCAATTATTATTGTTAAAATAATCATATCAACGCAAAACTTCAAACCGACATATATAATTGTTTTACTAATTTCATTAATTAAACTAATTCATTTCAAACTACATAATATGTACTTTCCCACACTAATCATAATGATAAAACATCAATTTAAGTACAATGCTATTAAACGAAGCACAAAGTAATTTATATAAAACGCTATATAATTTTAAAAGCCAGCTCGAAGTAACAAAGACGACGAATAAACACGCCCTTTGTGAGTAAAATTTTATGAAAACCTCTAAAGAATTTTCTTTTCTGTTCAAGAAAATCAAATTAAACCTTTCATAACAACTTTATCGACATCAATAAACTTCGTTTATAGAAGAGGGAAAATTAGATGCAGCATTTGAATACTACGTTACCGAGAGGACATTCGCTTTGATGGCTCGATGCGTATTGCGTCGTAACAAACCTTGGCAGTTCATTCTCTTTTATTTTACGAGAGCTGCGAGACCAAATAAAGCAATTATTGCATTCAATCGAGACGTTTCTACCAATGCCATACATTGCTGTTTTTGTTTCGCTATAAACTAGGATTGATCGAAGAAAGAGGAGATGTATTGCTTGCCGTTGGATAGGATTTTTAAGGTAGCTGCGGTGAACGGTGAGGCCGACGGGCGCCTCACGTGGCCGTCTCCCGATCGATAGTACATGCACGACAACTGTTGCGCCATACTCCATCCTTGTCATACGGAATAATCGCCAACGTGACAGACAGGGACGGAAGAAAGGATTCGCGTATTGCATGGCGCAACGTTCACGCACTCGGCCGTTTCACTCCATCTTACGTGAGCAGCGTGGGTGTAACAAGGACGCGCGATGCGGCACTGAACGCTCCCAAAATGCCACAAAAGAGGTCGCTTGATGAATAACAATGCGGACTGCGGGTAAGATGTCCTTATCGAGCTCGAACTTTCATAGTAAATTTATTATTTTACTATGAACCCCATGTACGCTCGTAGCGGATCAGCTCGTAGCGGTTCATCTCGTAGCTTGCTCCGGAATCTAGACCATTGACCGGCGAAGCGAGGTTCACAGATTCGGCTCGTATTCAATTTTAAATGGATCTTTAAACCCTCACTCCCTTGCAGAGAGTTTAGCTTTGTGCTTGTGCTGTTTGTGTTAGAAATTTGTATCTGATTTGCTCTACGTTGCAGTATAAATTTTTGTAAATGATTAAACTGAAGTAGCTACGATAGTATACAAGAGTCTACGTCAAAGATATCATATAAATGCGTTTCACTTGGCTGCATTTATTTTCTTTTGTTCATTGGATACTACAGTTAATAAATATTTTAAAAATTTGATCTTTGTGTTGAGTAAGCTATCATTTATCAATAATTGTATATTATATTTTTTATATATACTCGTCTTGGGTATCAAGCGAGTAATAGGCGCTGTATGTTAAGAGTTATTCATAATTTAAGCGAGTGAAATGTGAATATTAATGAATAAATTATGAGGCGACGAAGCTCGTCGAAGGAATTGTTATTGCGATGGCAAAATGCTGAATTGAAATTACTCGTCGTATGTAAATATTAACTTGAAACATGCTTAAATTTATACAATTACTGACTGCCTGTTTTACATTACATCCTCTGTTTCATGATCTGATTTTAACTGTTACTTAACTTTGCAATTTAAGGCTGCGCTTTAAGTATTTGAAATAATAATTATAGGGAAAATGTAGAGAGACACGAAAGGTAAAGATTGACCTATTTTAAAAAACTTTAGAATTGAGTATTTGAATATTTTTTTTTTTTTTTTGTGCTAAATGGAAAGATTATAATATATTAGTTTTATAACAAAACTATTTTTTTTTTTTTGCAATTATTCAAAAGTTATTTCGAAATAAAATTTAGTCTTTGAATCCAGTACCGAAAACACACCGACAACTCCCGCATCGTCACAATGTTAGTTTTCACACATTGCAGTTGATACAAAAACGTATACAACTAAAACATTTTGACGTCACATCTATGGTGACCAGTCATGGCGCGTTTGTAGTCACGTGATTTTAATTTAAATTTCATCAATTTCTAATTGCTTATAATTAATTTAAAAAAAATTTTTTTGGAGTTTTTTGCATTTAATATCAATATTATTAATAATAAGGTTTTAAAATACATAAAAAAAATTAATATTTTTTTTTTATTCAAATACTCATTTACAGTTTTCTTATAATTTTCACTGCAAAATTTAAAACTTAATAATTAACATTGTGTATTGTTTATATCTTTAAATTTTAAAATTTTGTTTAACACTTATGTTTTCGGGCATACCTACTGGACAGAAGAAATTGGTTCTCGAGCTAAAATTCGTGAGTCTTTATTAAGATATCAAAACCAATATTTATACTTATTCTTAGTACTAGTATAAGTATTATAGAAATATTTTATGCGTACAGCGTAGGCACGATATTATGCTCGTATAACGTAATGATGTCTTTTTCCAACATATTTTCCTCCATTTCTTAACCTTCAGGTCTTTTTATCTATCGAATAAATAACAGACGAAAAAATACACATAATATTTAACTCAAAATATAGAGTATTTGAATGAGAATAAAGATCGTTGTGATGTTTAACCACTTGGAAATTCTTTTACTATGAATGATATATCGATAACTATAAATTCCTCAGACTATTCAAATGTATCACAATAAGACCTAACAAGAACTTAATATTGGAGAATATTATTTCTTGAAGTATCGTAATATTATAGTAATGAAGCTCGCTGCTACATGAAAATAACTAACTCAAGGTTTATTAGATAGCATTTTATAAGAAAATATTAGATTTTTAATATTATGAATACAGACTAGATTTTTCCCTGCTTATATTGTTTATTACTCTGGTAAAATAATGATTCTGCTGTTATATTGTTATTATATTTTATAGGAGCCTTGTAAAACCTTGAAAGTACTTACTCCATGCCTCACTTGGTCATGTTCTCCGTTTGTAAGATCAGATAAAATTGAAATAATAAGATAATATAATAAAAATAACATTTTATTCTTTTAGAATATTTCATAACGGACTTAAAGAGCAGCCTTTGAGGCTCGAGGGATCTTTTATCTTGTAATAATTTATGAGAAAGAATCGCCAAAGATTTTCACACGACTTATAAATTGACAGACTCGTTAATAATAAAAACCTCTAGTTAATTTAGTCTCCTGACTCCATTCAGCTTAAACCGGGACAAATGAGTACTAAATGATGTATCTTCTACGAGACAATTTAGAAAATCAGTATTAAGAATTTTTTAAGTTTATTTAAAAAAAAAAAAAGAAAGAAAAAATGAAATCTTCCTACTTTAGAATATTCTTATTAGAAAAGACAGTGTCAGTAGCAGTGTGTTTCATATTATAGCTTTTTAATAATCTATACTAATATTATAAAGCTGAAGATTTTGTTTGTTTGTTTGTTTGAACGCGCTAATCTCAAGAACTACTGGTCCGATTTGAAAAATTCTTTCAGTTTTAGATAGCTCATTTATCGAGGAAGTCTATAGGCTATATGTCATCACGCTACGACCAACAACAACGAGGAGTCACGGGGGTGAAACCGCGCGGAGCAGCTAGTATACAATAAATAATAGTATTCCACAAATTTGACGAAACTTAAATAAATAACCCACGTTAATAAACCCATCAACACTAACATTAAAAGATATTGACGGTAAATGAACCCATCGATTTGTAACATAATGCTTCTATTAGTCTCAACGGGATCAACGCTCGGTTTGGGATCAGGTGCAAACGCTTTATTTGTCGAGGTTTTGTTACCAGCCTTGCTATTAATTAGGTATTAATATGTATAACATTATTTAGTGACAATGTAAAATGAATGAATGTGAATGAGTAAAAATATGAAACTGTAAGTTACATCACAGATAAAACATTATTATACCAGATTACATCGTTGTTAAATCAATTATCATGCATTGCTTTTTGATATGCTGGATTTGTGTCTTCTCTAAAAACAGAATGCATCTTTAAAACGGCGCAAAAATTTAATATTTACCCACAATAATTGTTTATTTAAAATATTTAAATAAACAATTGTTTATTTAAAATATTTAAATAAACAATTATTGTGGGTAAAGTATGAGTTAAAATTTTTGTTAGGATGTTTCGTTTTCTTTTGACGTGCATGTTTCTCCTTTTATGTTTGATATTGCGTTTCTTTACACGGAGAGGCAGATGTATTGACTCCGGTTGTCAAATAAAATATTTACATCCAGTCACAGATGCGGTTCGCAAAATATGTTGCTGCTAAAGTATAACCATTCCCTTAACCCAGAAGCGACTTAATTTAATCAAGAACTTTGAAAGAGTTTAAAAAATACATAAAAGATGAGCGAAGAATGCTTAATCCTGTGCGGAGTTGCGCGAAATATTTAACTTGTATTAAAATATGCGGGATTATAATTTTTTTTTTATTTATAATTTCAGTCAATTAGTGTAGCTAATTGATATTTATATTTTCATACTGTTTGAATTTATAAAGTTGAGTTTCTTGTGCGGACTAAACTGAATTACCCTATTTTATTGGTAATTTTATATGGATGAAGTCGCAAATATCAACATGTAACGTTATCATAATATTATGATCTAGGTATATCCTTGTATCCCTTTTTACTAAAGTTGCACGGACGGAGAAGTATGAAAATTAGCACACTCATGTAGTAGAGTACTTTATATAGAGAAGGTAGAGAAGGCAGATACCATATAGCATCATTTTATTCTAGTTTGGAGTGTAAGGGACATTTTAACACAATCTGAAATTTCCGACAGACAGACAATTTTTTTCTACGCTTCCACACACAAATGTCATAAAAAAGTTACCATAATCCACAATCGTTTCACGTGTACAAATCCCCGCGACAACGCATATTACAACCCAGTGTAAGATTTGTAGCGGCTTTTGGCCATTCTATCACTTCTCTTGTTTTATTTACATTAATATTTGTTGGAGCCTAAAGCGAAGAACGTTTTTTGTTGAAATTGCTCGTCGGCGGAGCGTGTGTGCTGTTTCTCTTGTATTTTATCTGCGAAGAATGTACGGTAAATATGTATTTTATGTGTGTATGTTATTTAACTTACAACTTTATGATGTATTCTGCTAATATTATAAATGCGAAAGTTTGTGAGCATGTGTGTGTGTTTGTTACTCTTTCACGCAAATACTACTGAACCGATTACAATGAAATTTAGCACACACATAGAGGGTAATTTGGATTAACACATAGGATAGGTTTCATCCCGGAAATCCCACTGGAACGGGAACTATGCGGGTTTTTCTTTGACTGCGCGGGCGAAGCCGCGGGCGGAAACCTAGAAACAAATAAATCTAATTAGTTAGTACAAGTATGTACTAGTAAAGTATTATATTATCTTTGGTACAATATAAACCGTAACCATGCCCTCCAGCATTATTATAAGTATTCCCCTAAAAAGTTATTGTAAATTAAATTGTGTTTTGCGTAAGGCGTTCAGTATTTCTTATCATATTTCCTACAGCCTCCAGCGACCACGTAACTTGCTGTCCTCTTGGGACGTCCCTTCGGAAATAGACGAATATTTTCTTCTATATTTCATATCTAAAGTATGGAATTTTATTTTTATAGCGTACTAGCTGTGCCCGCGACTTCGTCCGCGTGGAATAGCGACTGCATAGTATTTACTACTTTACATACAATCATTTAGTAAACACGTACTACAATAAACAATTCAAAGAATTGTTAATAGAATTTATTACTAATCTAAGCTAAAAAACTTACTTACTTTCCGGAAATCCGGGGCATTCTCCGGGGATATCCGGAAAATGCCTGTAAAATATCTGGAAAATCCCCCGGAAAATGTGTGAAAATGTCCGGGGAAATACCCGGAAAATGTCCGGAAAATATCCGGAAAATGCGTGAATATGTGCGGGAAAAGCGTGGAAAATGCCTGAAAAATCTCCGGAAAATGCCAGGGAAATGTCTGGAAAATATCCGGAAAAAGCGTGGAAAATGCCCGGAAAATCCCCGGAAAATGCCTGAGAGATGCCCGGAGAATTCACGGAAAATATTCAAAAAATGCGTGAAAATGTCCGGAAAATGCCTGGAAAATTCCCGAAAAATGTCAGGGAAATGTCTGGAAAATGCCTGGGAAATGAGAAATATATGGAAAATATCCGAAAAATGCATGAAAATGTCCGGAAAATGTCCGTAAAAAGCGTGGAAAATGTCTGGAAACATCTAGAAAATATCCGGAAAATGCGTGAAAATGTCCGGAAAAGGCGTGGATAATGCCTGAAAAATCCCCGGAAAAATGTCAGGGCAATGTACGGAAAATGCTTGGGAAATGCCTGGAAAATGCCTGGGAAATATTTGGAAAATGTCCGGAAAAAGCGTGGAAAATGCCTGGATAATCCCCGGAAAATGTCAGGGAAATGTCCGGAAAATGCCTGGTAAAAGCCTGGAAAATATCCGGAAGATGCGTGAAATGGTCCGGAAAAGGCGTGGAAAATGCCTGGAAAATTCCCGGAAAATTCCCGGAAAATTCCCGGAAAATATCCGGAAAATGCGTGAAAATGTCCGGAAAAAGCGTGAAAGCGTGGAAAATGCCACTTTAAATTTGCGAAGTAATTAAAGCAGACAACCAAAAAAAGAAAAAGAAAGCTAAAATCTTTCATAATAAATGTACCTATAGTATATGGGATATTCATATTTCATATAATATGTACTTAATGTATGGGAGGGTTTAAAGATAATTTTTTTGATATTTCTCGATTTATTAAAAAAAAATGATTACGGCCATTTTACTCATTAGGTTAAGTACTTTCGATATCAGTTTAAAGTTTTTTGTTATCTGTAATACAGTTTACAAAAAAAAATCGCCTGTGCACACTTAACGATTACACCCTGTATATGAATGCCTTAGAAAATGTTCGCCGTGATTATTTAAATGATCATAATATTTTTTTTTATTAATTAAACGATTGACATGAAATAAACACTAAATGACAAAAAAAAAATTAACTACAGTTTTGGGTTCGGGATCAATTTAATAATAACACCTGCTAATTTTTTTTTACATATTTTCATTGTAAAAACCGTAACATAATTTCCTTTATGTATTGTTCTATTTATTTAACAGAACAATACGTAAAGGAAATTGTGTATCTTATATACATAGACAATAATATCTTCCCAAGGTACTAAATTTTAATAAAAAACGTTGTTTTTGTTACTTATATCTGAAAAGGAGCTTTTTTAATAGACTGAAATAAACATTAAATTTTTATAAGTTTTATGGACGCTGAATGTAATGCAAATGGGCAAATATTAAAAGTAAAATTAGGTATTTAAAATAAATAAATGAAACAACTACCTATGTACCAATTACAGAAAAACTTCTTTTTCGGTTGAAAATTGCTGGATCATGAGTATATTTCTTTATCTCTTACCTTGGGCAGTCTGGAAGAGATCGCTAGTAAGCGATAAGACCGCCTTATGTTATTATACATACCGTGTTAATCCATTTGGTATGATTGTAAATATTTTACTTGGTGTGGTACCTACGTATATTAAATTGATAAATAATATGTAGGTACTCTGATCCCAGTACGATCTGTACCGCGATAGCCATAACGATAATAAAACAATCAGATAACAGTACCTAAAGCACGAATAAAAATCATACTTGTAAAGTAGTTGTGAGTGCAATATTTACGTTTCAAAATAAAAATTTTTTATTGTACTAAAACGTAGGTAGATTCTCACGCACGCACGCTGATACGTGGTTGGCTGCCCCTTCTCTCATTATCCTATAAAATTACCCAAGATTCTTCCACTGATTGTACCATACGTTGGACATAAACTTTAGTCAACAATTGACCACGCGCAAGGATACTAATTTCTACTACATCCTCACGTAAATCCTCAATTTTTATGAACATTGAATCTGTAAATAAAAAAAATCAAAAGATAACTTTACCTAATTTTATTAAAAAGCTACTAACAAATAAAATTCAATCAAGAACTAAAGTGACCTTCTTTGGGCGTTTAATAGTCTTGTAAAAGTTATACATAAAAATAAAATTTCATCATTTTCTTATTTTGTCATAACTTCAATTCTAATTAAAAACATGAGTCTAACTATATAATTATAAAATAAAGAATAAATATAAAAGCTACACTTTACCTTTTGCGGGGAACGCAAGAAGGATTTTTAAAAATGTCACCAATGAACACAATCTACTATTACCAATATTAATTACTGTTAATTTTAAAAATGTCACCAATGAACACAATCTACTATTACCAATATTAATTACTGTTAATTTTAAAAATGTCACCAATGAACACAATCTACTATTACCAATATTAATTACTGTTAATGGTGTCTTGTTTGACATCAAATAATAAACATCTACCCTCACTTGTAAAATTGTATTTAGTATATTCACATAAAATACCTGAAGTGGACTCTGGGAAGACATGGGTTAAAAAGTTAAATAAATAAGTACAAATAAAAAACCCCACCAACATCATAATATTTAATTTTAAATTATAAATTTGCAAGAAGGGTTAAATATGTAAATTGATTTGATTTTAATGAAGTCTCATAGATGGCGCTGTTTCAAATTTCTCTTTATACTACTAAGATTCATTAAACTGTTTCTCTGCCAAAATAACTTAAATGACGTAGTTTTTATAGTGTAAAGCTAGGTAATAGCATGGCTTACCCAAAAATAACATTTAAACATGAGTCTTTAGATTGTACGCTGTGTAATACACGGAATACGTAAGAAAAATAAAGGTTCACAGCTCCTCCCCCGGAGGTGATAGCATGATAATATGTATATAAAAGCCTCACCCGACCTGTTAGTAATATTCATGCAAAATTTGAAGTCAATCTATGCAGTACTTTTCGAGATTAGCTCGGACAAATATACAGACAAACAGACAAACAGACAAACCGACAAACAGACAAACAGACAAAAATTCTAAAAACTATGTTTTTGGCTTCTATATCGATTATAGATCATGGATTATGTATTCTTTTAAAAAAATATTCAATGTACAGTTTTGACTTTCCTACGATTTTATTATATGTATAGAAGAGTCAAATATTATGATCAATAGTTCTGAATTGATTAATTTAAGACTATTTTAGATTTTTCCATATAAGTAAGTACATTTTATACATATTTAATTATAAAAACGTTTTTCCTAATTTACAGATTGAGTGCGCGTCGAGTTACACGAAATGGCCCAGCTCGCATCAAAGAAGGCTTAACACCCTCATAGAAGACTAGCTGCTCCACGCGGTTTCACCCACGTGGCTCCACTCCTGTTGGTCGTACCGTGATTATACATAATATATAGCCCCTTCCTCGATAAATGAGCTATCTAACACCGAAATAAATTTTTAAATCGGACCAGTAGTTCCCGAGATTAGCGCGTTCAAACAAACAAACAAACTCTTCAGCTTTATAATATTAGTATAGATCAGCGTGAAATAGAATACAGTGTACATAATATATAACCTATACATATACCAGCCCATCATTTTATTCTAGTCATCAATACGTTCTTTATTACAACCAATTATAAAAGTAACACGTAAAAAAAAACAAAAATCAATTATTTTTATTTCTTTTATCAAATAATCTTCTAAACTACTCGACGTTTGAAATTGTTTTTACTAGTATGTAGCTCCAACATTCCTTAGTAACATTGACTCTACATTTATTATTTTTACCCTGTGTCGAGTCAGGCAGAATCTAACTAACAGCTAGTTTAGTATACAACTATTATCGTGGCATTATAAACACTTACTGTCTTACCACAAAAATCCTTAGACAGGGTTTATCTTTAATCGCGGGTTCTCTTTAATCTGGTTTTGTCGTATTTCACATAGACAACAAGGAAAAAATCCCTGGTTTAAAGTTTAAATTGTTTTTCGGTAATACCTTATTATATTATTGTATAATCTATAGATAATAAAAATTCCCATAATAAAGAGTGTTACGTGCCTAAAGAGATCGATAATTCACAATTAATACATTTACGTTGATAACCTCGATACATCCGCTTTCACAACGCCCTCTCGAAGGCTCTGTAATTTCATATTCATCAATTATTCACCTCCCTCGATGTGAGTCGATGATATAGTGCGATGAAAGCTCGCTTCAAAGTCACAAAGTTATAAATTCCTTCAATATTAGAACAGAGAATTTTTGATATAATATTATAGAGACATTTTAGAAAGAATTCGTCCTGTTTTTGAAATAGATGTAGCTTGTGTTATTCCTTATAATGTTGCCTATATATGTGTCAGTTGAAATTCCATTAACATCAGTCCAGCAGATTAGAAGATGAAAATCGTCAGATAGATAAAAATTCTAGGTTTAATGACATAATACTTTTTATTGAAGTGAAACTTCTTTAACGGGGTTGGAAAAATATTTAGTGTAACATTTTTTCGTTACGCGCCATCTTTTTCTTATCCCTACCACGCGTGATTGACGTATTTCTGTAAAGTTGCATAAAGTAAATTATTTTTTGAAAAATAAGGTCATAAAGAATTTTCACTTCTTACGTGTGTACACTAGTACATGCACACATTTTTTTTTATTTTGATGTACCTGTGTTCTATATACTGTATATATTTGTGAATTTAATAAAGAGTTGTAATATTAACCTAAGTTTGTTTTATTAACTCAAATTTTAATGTCAAGAACATTCAGACCAGATTTTTTCATTTGCTCATACGACATACTCCGAAACAAAAGTTTTCTTTCTAACAAAAATGACTCCAAGTAAATACGTGTAGAGTATATTGTTCCATATTCTTTCTAATAATCAGTATGTTTCTGAAACACATTAGAATCTGAGCCGCCACGGAGGCTGTGTTTAAGGTTGTCGCTTGCCAAATAGATGTAATTGCAACCCTTTGTCTAGATATTTACTTGGCAGAAACTGTGCGGCATAGCAATTTTATTACCAGTGTCTCCGCTAGGCCCGGCCTTATATTTTATGTGTGAAAATATAGCGAATGCGCCAAATTGCTGGCGAAGATTACGTCATCGTGGGATTAGTTTGATACATGTTTTAGGCTTATGGTTCTCTAATGAAGGTTTGGGAGCTTGTTAAAATTGATGTACCTAGTGGAGTGATGTTCTGAAATATTTTCCTCCCATTTTTATGCTTGTATATTAATTTGTTTCAGGATTTGTCTTCTTCCTTCTTTTTATTTAATTAAATTTAGAGAGTTTATGTAATCTATGGGTCAGAAAAAGAAATTTAATGAAAGCGGACCAATAACACTGTTGTTTCGCAAATAGATTAGTTTTACAAGTACAAGTACAAGTAGGTACGTGGTCTTAATTTTTTTTTTCAATGTGTACCTAAATCTTACTTACAAATTTTTATATAAGCTGTGCTGTACAGAGTGAAATATAAAATCAAGTGCATCTTATTTTGTATGTTATAACCTTTATAAAGTATTTACTATGCTATATCGAACAGTGGACTACCTACGGTTGACACGACGATGAAGACGACGACACAATTACCCACATAAAGTTATATCAATTTAATATTTCATATAACCAATTATATTCGACCCAGTACAACATAATATCTAGTTACATAATATCCTTCGACCCAGAAAATCACTAGTTACATATTAATGATATTATATCCTTAACTTTTCTTAATGCAGTGCCCCATAATACACCTTTACTAAGAGGTCTCTAGTTAACATCAAAGTCGTTATGTATGATGTATATTTTAATGAGTAACATGGCCTTGCCCTAAAGGGAATAAATAGCGAGATACCGCATATAATGTTACATATTATGCGGTTTATTTGAGCTTCTTATAAAATGTGTACGAGATCTTGTGGTTTATATATTGGGTGGTATATTTTGTTCTTTTACTGTTTAGCGCATGTGGATTTAATTCTTATTTCAATTAGATTGGGGTACACAATTATAAAATAATTATATTGTGTACTCCACTAAAACGTATAAATATATCACTGCATACCTAGTATAAAACAAAACCGCTTTCTCTGTCTCTATGACCCTTTGTTTGCTTAAATCTTTAAAACGGATTTTGATGCAAATTTTTTAATAGATAGAATGATTCAAGAGGAAGGTTTTACTATATATTTTTTTAGGTTTTAGACAAAGCGGGCGAAGCCGCGGGCGGTAATCAGTAATATATAAAGTTGAATATAAAATTTGGATATACCTACTGCGTTGAGAAATAAATTTGAATCGCAAATTAGCAAGTAATTAAACGCAATAAAAGAAACAAGAATAAAACATCATTCACAAATTGCATTTGTTTTATTTTTTATCGCATTCATAATTTATACGCAGTAAATTTTGGATAAAATTGTAAACGCAAAAACACTTGGGATTAATATTCAGTAAAAAGATAATTAAATTACTGAAATGTACAGTCGGGAGTTATAATTCTGTAGAACGAAGGAGTACAGACAGAAGAATTTTATTTGTATTGAATTTAGACAAATAATATAAAGTTTATTTAATACGACCTTAACATAGAATAAATATTTTAAATTTATAAACCTGAAACAATTTTGATGAAACTTCCATTAGGTACACAAAAAGATTTTGAAATTCACTGTAGGTACACAATTTGCAGTACTCAGAGTAATTCAGAGAACTCAGAGTAACGTGGGAATGCCCACATACTTAAATTGTATTAGCTTATCGCCCGCGGCTTCGCCCGCTTTGTTTAAAACCTAATAAATTATACACTAAAACCTCTTGAATCACTCTATCTATTAAAAAAAACCGCATCAAAATCCAATGCGTAGTTTTAAAGATTTAAGCATACAAAGGGACATAGGGACAGAGAAAGTGACTTTGTTTTATACTATGTAGTGATATGTATCTGTAAATGAATTTAGTACCTACTTACTCACTTTCATAACATAATATCAGCTCTATTCTCCGAGCTAAATAACTAGCGGTTACTACAGCAAGTCATGGGCGTAAATCTAATAACAAAACTCTTTTCTGAATTGAAACAAATTTGCGAGTGGGAGGGAACTTTCCGGGCGAAATAAATAAAGCAATTTCTGCTGCTGACCGTACTTAATAGAATAAAAGTGACATAACTAAATTAAACGTTAATTACTCGGAATGAAAAATGCGACGAGTGTTTATGAATAGGCTGGACGACGCGCATGCGCTTATAGGACATACCAAAAACATTATATTATTATATTGTTTTATACGGATACGTACTTCAGCCTCCGTCTTTACTCGCGTGATAATTGAATGGATACAAAGCCACGTGTTGATCCAGACTATACTATGTGTTTAGCCAGATGCGATAAGCCGATTTTTTAAATAAGGAAAAAGGAACATAATAAATTGACCATCAGCATTCAGGATTTAAAACTTTTAATAATAAGGTACTTTAACGTTTCATAATCTCGATTAAAGAATACATGAAATTCAAATACAATTGTTATGGAGAAAATACATGAAACAAAGCTACGATTTTTAAAAGCTACGGTTAGAGGTAGAGCTATCACAACATATCTTCAGCGAGTTTTACTTGCAGGCGTTCAGAACTGTGGTTCAGAATAACCGAAAGTTAGATGACAGCAAATTGAATACAACCCGCGCCCCGGGAGTATTGTGCCCTCTGTCTATTCACTGGGGCAGAAGGCAGGTGCTGTAGCGTTTACACTTAAACTAAACTAAACATAGAGTTCAAATTTTTAACTGACTACCGTTAATACGCATTAAATATTTTGTTAGATTTTAGCGTTGCTAGATTGATTGAGACTAAGCAAATTAAATATTTAATATATGTCACTACATGATGCATATTTTTTTACGTACCTATAACTAGATTGCTAAAAATATAGGAACCTAACAGATTTGTTTCAAAAACATTCTCTTTTCAGTTGTCTGTGAATATATTTCAATAGAAATATAAACTAAAAATGATAAGTTTCTAATCCAACAGTTCATACACTCGCTTAAAAAGTACTACATCATTTTAAAAGATATTTTTTTTCACATCATTTTCTTTGCAATTATTTACATTCTTTCAAGATAGTTTCATCAAAATTCGACTGTTCCTTGTCCCAAACATTGCTCTACTATCCAAAGTCTTCGGTCCATCCAAATACACTCGGTTTAACGTGGCTGGGCTCTCCGAACTTTACACATTTAACTTACAATATGGAAATAAGACGCACCCAGCATTATTAAACACCAAAGTTCTGTAAGACAAAGGTTATGCTAAGAGCTAAAGTTTTAGATAATTAAAAATTACGGATGTAGTTCAACGAAAATTTTATAGAATATTTAAAATTAAACCTATTTATAATACACTAGCTTTGCTCCGCCGTTTTACCCGCTCCGCTCCTGCTGGTCTTAGCAATATCTAACACCGAAAGAATTTTTCAAATAGGACCAGTAGTCCCGAGATTAGCGCGTTGAAACAAACAAACAAACAAACAAACTCTTCAGCTTTATAATATTGACTTTTGATTTAATATTTCTGTGGATCTGTGGATGAATAGTTGTAGTAGTTGTCATTATTTCATGCCTGAACATGCTTAGCTGTCTAATACTATAAAAAGCCGCTTTCTTTTGACCTAGGCACGATTCGTACGAATGCGCCACGAGTAATTATTAGTACCAAAATCATATTTTCACGTTCAAAAACATAAAGTTTATTCACTATCCACAAATATTATTGTTGTCCAAATAAAAAAGAGTTAAGCCTGTCCCAGACAGACGCGGCCTGCGGTGGCGATCTACTGTTGCCTTCTTGCTTGACCGTGATAACAATATACTGCCGCGGCCGCGGTGGCGGTCATTCTAACCTACAGCGGCACATTAGCTCTCGAGTCTCACCTGCAAGTGGACGTTAGTAATGGCCAATCGTACGAAGTTTTATTGCTTTTATTGCCCATATTTTGTCTTTAATTCTTTTGTTTTTTTAGTCTTTATGTGATGTATCATACAAAACTGGGTAATTTTGCACTATTTGAATAAACAACTCAGTGTTTATAGGCATAATTTCACGCGGTACACGCGGCATGTTGCAAAAATTTACAACTGATCGCGTAATGACCGCCTCATGTCCGCGCGCTCATTCACACAGAAGCGGTGGCGGAGAGGGCGGGGCTTGCGGCCGCGGTAAGCCGCGCTGTGACCGCGTCCAGGCCGCGTCTGTCTATGTCGTTCCTAGAACTTTCAAGTCATCCAACTGACCGCCACCGCCACCGCCACCGCAGGCCGCGTCTGTCTGGGACACGCTTTAACTTGTAGATTTTGGTATTAATCTTTTAAATTCCATTACATAATTGACACTGACAGTTATTCTAATAGCTCTGAGAGCAATCTTAATCTTTTTGATGATAAAAAGAAAAAGAAAGATACGTAAGTATGGCCGATCTTATCGACCCTTGTATCTCGGCGGAGGTCTATGAAGCATACTTAGACGTAACTTTAGTGTTAAGACAAAGAAGGTATTTATAATGCAGCTTCGAAACCTGAGTACGTGCTTAAAACTTAAGTCTATATCGTTAAGTTATGAAACGTTAAGCTTTGAATACTTTTGACTGCCTGTTTGAGGACAGAAGAAAAGAGTTTTACGTTCAAATTTGAATTTAATGTTTTATTATTAAATATTTTTTGTGGATTTTACTTCCATGTAGGTATACTTAGTGATAAGTGCGTATTGTTGAAAAGTATCGATTCTAAGTTAATATAATAATATGCAGAGATCTGAGACTAAGCAAATATTGAACTAGACTAAAATTAACCGCTACTAGGTACACTCCAAAGGTGACTGTTAGGATCTTAGTTAGGATAGATGTATGTTTATTTTTTACAGACATTGTAAAAACACAAATATTTTGACATCACCAATGCTGTAATGTATTATCACTGTTATTCTTTAAAATACCATCCTAAAATCCCTCTAATTTCGAACAATGCACGGCCAATTTTTGAATTTATAAAATTGTAAGACCCATAAATTAAAAGTAGCATGTATGCAAGTTGCAAACGACTGGAAGTAATTGGTAGTGGTGGTAGAATTAATTACTATGAGTAATTAACTGGGCAAAGGTAGTTGTTCGTGGGTCACGCGACGTTTTGGTAAACACGTAAGGTACTTGCGGTATGGAATTAACGAATTACCGTATTTGGTTAAGTAATTAAGGAGTTTTGGTGATACTGAAGGACTGTTTGTGAAGTGATGTTTACTTGTGTAGATATTATGAAGTAGGTAATATAAAAATTTGTGAGTCTGTGTGTTCGTACATAAAGTAAATTAAAAGTATTATAAGATATATGTAAAAATTTGTCGAATTTCTATCTGTTTCAAAAGAATATCTGCATTATATCAATTATATTTTCTACGTAGAGCTATTTTCCGAATAACGAAACAAACACGCTATCTGTATGTATACTATCACCACAGTATAACCATATTTAGGAAATAATATTGTAATACTGTGCTATCACGACTTACTTACTGATTTTCCTAGTAGTAGCAGATTTTGTTGGTTTATTATTTGGTAAGTAATCCTTGAGAGAAGATAAACAAATAGCTGATACTATTAATAAATACTTTTATATTTTTACTAGCTTTCCGCCCGAGGCTTCACCCGCGTTTTGAAAGAAAAACCCGTTTAGTTCCCGTTCCCATGGGATTTCCGGGATTGCGTCATTTTCCCGGGATAAAAAGTAGCCTATGTCCTTTCTCGGGTATCAAAATATCTCCATACCAAATTTCATGCAAATTGGTTCAGTAGTTAAGGCGTGATTGAGTAACAGACAGACAGAGTTACTTTCGCATTTATAATATTAGTATGGATTTACATAGTAGCATATTTAATTTTGTTGCTTTATTATTTGGTAATCCTTGAGAGAAGATAAACAAATAGCTGATACCATTAATAAATACTTTTATATTTTTAATAAAGGAAAAATTCAATTTAAATCAAATATCTACCGAAATATTATCCCGTAGAACACGTTACAATTTAAACGTGTAAAATATAAAATCTCACCTTATAATCTGATCCATAAATAACGAAAGTTTCAACTTATAACAATGTTCGTTTGAAATATGAAGAGTGCACTCCGCTTGCGATGTATCGATCGGAGCCAGGTGGGAGGGATTGCTTGCGTGGAAGGAGCTAATGTTATTATTTCTACGTATTTTTTTTATATTTTTCAGGAAAATCAATCTATATTACTCTATCTAAGTTTATCTATAATAAAGTAGTAGCTGTATCAGCAAATCATAAGTAAGAGGTATGAAAAATAATGTTGTCCGCTTCGTTGACCTGATATGTAGGTATGCAAAATTTCATGACAATCGGTCCAGCCATATCGAAGGAGTATGGGAAGTAACATCGTGACACGAGAATTTTATATATTAGAAGATAAACCTGAAGAGTTTGTTTCAACGCTTTAATTTCGAGAAATTCTGGACCGCTAAGCTATATGCACGTGATATTTAGAATTTAGAATATTATAAAGCTGAAGAGTTTGTTTGTTTGTTTGAACGCGCTAATCTCAAGAACTACTGGTACCTACTATTTGAAAAATTATTAGATCGAGGAAGGCTACCTATATATCATCACGCTAAGACCAACAGCTATTTTGGAATAAGGCTTGATGAAAATGGTAAATGTTAAAAATTATGATTCGAAAGTGCTACTAAAAGTAGTCTAATTAAATAAATAAATGTTTGAGTTTGAACATTATTCAATGTGTAGGTATGTGGAACATCAGGGAATATTATTATTTATTTGGCAGCATTCTCGCAAAGAAAATTGACATACCAGCGGGCAGCGACCCAGCATCAGTTTTATACTTCGAATAAAATAAGATAAGATAGCATTAAGACCGTAATATGATCCTCAAAGAATATGCAATTTTATATGTAGCAATTATTATGTAGCGGAACACCAATCCTATCCTATCCTTCCTACTAATAATATTATAAATGCGAAAGTTTGTGAGGGTGTGTGTGTTGTTTACTCTTTCACGCAAATAAGTCCGAACCGAAAACAATGTAATTTAGCACATATATAGAGGGTAACTTGGATTAATACATAGGATATGTTTTATCCCGGAAATCCCACGGGAACGGGAACTGTTCGGGTTTTTCTTTGAAAGCGCGGGCGAAGCCGCGGGCGGAAAGCTAATATTTAAATAATTTTATTTAAAGAAAATAAAATAAGTTTGAATTGCTTATCAACCTTAGATAGAATTATTTTGTTGAACAACAAAAGTAGGTTAGCACGTGTTATAAAACTTCATATCAGTTATTTTTATTTTTGGATTAAAAATTTTTTATTTTTTTTAGTATTTTTTGCGAATTGCCAAGTTGTTAAGTATCTTGTAGAACGGAAACGCGAACCGAGATTTTACAAAATGTCAAGTGTACTATTATTAAAATATAAATTAACATTTATCTTGCGCCGTAACCTACTTCTATTTTCTGGGTTATTTGACATCAACGCCAACAAAATATGACCTAATTTACCCTTAATTTCATTTCGTACATAAACAAAACTAGATATTAAAAAACATAAGTAAAACTTATAATTTTATGTATGTTCGTTATTATATTCAGTTCTTTTAGAATTTAAAATTCATTTGCTATTATTTTTCATAAATATTAATACAGTTTATTCTAATTTAAATGTTGAATTTTATTTTCAAAGCTAATAGAATATTCATGCCCAGAGTTGCATTTGCGTGGAACTTTTTCATTGTAAGACGTTTGCTAACGACGTCAGGACTCATTAACGGGATATTTCGACATTAAGGACTTTGCTACGGTTTTTAAAAACCATTCCAATGTATATTTCATGAAAAATGTATTAAGTTGCTTGAAAAGATCTCACCTCATATTTTTCACCTTTCACGATACATATTAACTATGGCAATAGTTATAGAACCAAAGTACAAAAAATGAACTATTTTTTTCAAAAGTCAACAAATTAAGAGGTAAACTAGGGGATGGCTTTTCACAGAAAACGCTTCTAGAGAAGAAAACATGGATTTTCAGGAAAAATTTAGCAAAAAATACACTGACTATAAGTTCCTTCGCGCTTAGTATACCAATAGTGGGACACCCTGTATAGGTTCTTAAAAGATTCTTCTCGTAGTTGAGCGTGCAAATAAATTTTTAATTATAAATTACATTATACATTATTATGTCACACAGCACTAGATCCCAATACATTACAAAATTATAGCAATAGAACAAAGAACAGAAGTGGCTGAAAAGTTACAAACAAAATGAAATTTAAACACTCCTTTTACCTATATTATTGCTGCAATACAAAGACACAAGCAACACTAACAGCAAGCTAATTCAAGCTTACCATATAAATGTTACCCTTCAGTAATTCGCAAACAGCTTGTTAAGGTAATTCACCATACTAAGTCACAGTGCAACGGTAATACCCGATATGAGGCACGCTAGTACAGTCACGATACATTATCGTATTATTATTGTTACAATTGTTACCAAATGGATTTATAACAATGTGCATGATTTTGTGAACTTAACACGTAGGTATTTTACACTTTTCATTTCGGTTGACGTGACATTTTTCCGTTACGCGCCATCTTTTTCTTATCCCTACCACGCGTGATTCGATGTATTTCTGTAAAGTTGCATGTAGTAAATTATTTTTTGAAAAATAAGGTCATAAAGAAGTTTCACTTCTTACGTGTGTACACTAGTACACACACACACCCACATGATGGTAAGTGACAATGCGAAATAAGTACGCGACAGCCACAGAATAGAAAAAAAACCAAAAAACTTTCTAATACTTTAATTAAGACTAAATTACAATTAAATATTATATCTAAAATTATTCTAACACATTCGACGATTGAATATGTAATGAATTATAATTAACTTAAAAATAACATGAGGCGCCGAATTGAGGTCAAACGTCGTCATTTCCACAATACGCTGAAACTGCAACGTCGGCGCTCTTCTACAGTTAGGTATATGTAATTCCTCCCCCCTTGGAACGGCGACTATTTTAAACCTTTAGTGAAAATATCGCCGGAACATTCTCAGGGTTACCCGTTTTCCTTTTTGTCTCGGTTGCAGGTGGTTGCTGGTGTTCTTCCGTTCGGTTACGGTTACTCTTTATGCGCTGTCTAGTCATATGTATGAGAGCCAATATGACCGCACACCCAAGTATAGTGTAGACAGGTATTGTTGTATGGTGGAGAATACCTGGTTGCACACTGTCAATGTGTAAAGGAGGCTGGACTAGCATTCTATCTTGGACATGGTGTAATCCTCGCAGATCGATGGAGTTGAGGCTGATGCGAGCTGCTGCAATCTTTTGGTTTCCAATATCATAGGATATATTCATTAATTTGAGGGGTTGTCCTCTGATCTCATCGTTGTCGTTAGCAATGGTCAATTGTCTTGTCTTGAAACGACATCCGATAGGAACCGTGATGAGATAGCTCCCTTGAAGTGATGTAAGGCTTCTATTGCTACAAGTAAGATGTACTTTAGTTTTCTGCGGGAATGATACAACGTAGTGCTGATCATCGAGTTTCTCCATGGCCTCCCGTAACAAATTTACTGAAGTGAGTTCGCAGGATTTCTGAAGGATTCGGTTGATGATAAGTTCCTGGATGCAATCCGATTTGGTACGAATTTGATGAACAATCGCTTTACCACAGAGATACCAGGTTTTCAACTTCGGGCATTCTGCCTCTATGTACACGAACGACAACTCGTTAGTTGCTATGAAAGGAAAGGATGGTATAAGGGCTTGGGCGTGTTTATTAGGAACTATGGATAACCTATAAAAGTCATAACTATCTCTAGATACTATAGGAAACTTAAAAACGAAAACTATATTCCTATCGACATAATACGATGCCGGAATAATAATATCATAGTATTCTCTAAGTTCTAAATCTAAAATCTGCTCTCTACCGTAAATAACTTTTAATCTACTAACTATTGATTCTAATATATCTATATCTATCATCGAATGATGCGTGCTCGAAGCACGAATAAAAGCTAAACTATTTTCTATCCTAAGTAATTCCTGAGTTAGGTCCTCTACATTTTCAGTCAACACTTCTAGAAGTTGTGCAAACTTGGCATATTTAACTAGACTTTCCTCTCTACGTACATCACTATTGGTAATCAAGTTCAATGTGGTGTTAATTTTGATCTGGTTTTCTAAAATTTGGGTTAACACACTACTATGCTTGGACATCCACTCCTTGTTAATACTGATATGATTATTAAATTCTTTAACTATTTCATTCTGATTGGTTTCTAACGTTTTGATAGCCTTATTATATGTTAAAGCGTCAGTTTGATCTAAATTTCCTGTTATTCCTTTGATGATTGAACCTAATCCATCTACAAGACCTCTTTTAACGCGATTCGGTTCCAAAGATCGTAACTGCTTAAGAACTTTGTCAAGCTTGTTAGAAAGATATAATATCTGAATTTCATATATTGGAAAGGTGTCGTTTGTTAGTCGGTCTTGGTAGCTTAGTAGTTGAGATTGCATCGAGTGGATATTACTCTCTATGTCAGTCAAGTTTACGTATTGAAGAAATGTATGATGGTGTGTCGTAAGTCTCATAAGTCCAAGTTTGTAGGGTAGTAACCCTGGTCCGTCATCCAAGTTCTCAAGTTTTATCTCTTGAGGTCGCGTCAGTGGAAGAACCGTCATTAGCAGAATCCTGTAACAAATTGGCCGCTTTAGGTATACGTTTCAACCTTGATTTTGCTATAGGGCCGCGTTTTTTCGACGTGTATATATGAATGGGTAGATTAGCTAAAACTGTATCTTGTGTATAACGAGGGGCAGTTTTTTGTCGACTAGCAAAGGGGTTCTTAATAAAAACCTGTTGTTGGGGTGCGTATTCTATTTCAGGTTCGCGAGTTCTATTTCTATTTTCCATTAATTCGGTACGGTGAGCAAGGGATGAAGAGTTTATTATGTCATATACTTTTGTCATTTGGTCTCTGTGATTTTGGACATACTGTTGTAATAAAGTCTGTGTAAAGTCAATGTCCATGCAGTCTCTGGGGTCAAAATGTCCTGTTAATAAGTCAAAGGGCCTACATCGTGTGAAACTATGTATACTACTATTATAAGCTATAATTGCATAAGGCATAAGATTAATAATAGGTTCTTCTTTACGTTGTAATTTAAGAAGCCTAAGGTGTTCAAGGATAGTCAAATGAAACCTTTCGATATTTCCATTATCGTTAGGAGAATGAGCTAATATTCTATGATGGTTGATCTTATGTAATCTCGTAAATTCCATAAACAGTTGGTTGGTGAACTCGGTCCCATTATCCGTTATGATGGTTAAAGGAATACCATGATGCGTGCAGTAATGTAAGAGGGATTGTAGTATACTAACAGCTGTTCCGTCACGTAAGTGGTAAGCTTGACCGTATTTAGTGAAAACGTCTATAAATGTTAAGTATTTCTCGCCTTCTGCTGTAAATAAATCTATATGAACTATTTCAAATGGCTTGGTAGCCGGTGGTACAATGTTAAACTGAGGTCTAACGGGATGCCTATCATACTTTGCCTGACCGCATAGTGTACATTCACTTATAAATTTTGTTATGTGTTCCTTCATCTTTGGCCAGTAATACTTCCGGGATAAAGCCAAAAAGGATTCATTTATTCCTCTATGGTTGGTTTTTCCGTCATGGTAGTGGCGGATAATTTCCTGTTGACGAAGATAGTCCTTAACATTTTCCAATTCCATTTTAACTAACACAAGATTCATGGATGAACTTCTAAATTTATCTTGTAGTATCGGGATAATCGAATACATTCCCAATGGAGGAGTAATTAACAGGGCGGTTTTTACCTTTGGATTTACGTATTCTTTGACGGCGTTGATTAGGTCTTCCTCTAAATTAGATTCTGATAATTGAATACTAATGCGCGTGTGAGTATCAAATGGTTTAGTTACCTGAGGCCGCTTTTTAACACCATTCACGATCGTAAAGTGTACTTGTCTATTGAATTTATTGAGTGGTTCGTCTGTGATAGGGATCTCCAAAATTGGATTCTCATTGCTAGTGTGAACAGTCTCAGTAGATGAATTAGCTTGAGCTCGTATGGTATCAGATGGATTTCCCATAATTGAATTAAGCTCGTCAATTTCATCTATCAAAGACATTACGTCCTTAGTGTGAATTTCTACACGGGAAAGAGCGTCAGCATTGGTGTTAATTTTACCTTTTTTATAGACTACGGTAAAATCGTACTCACTCAGTTTAAGTCGCCATCTTGTAAGACGTGAATTCGGCTCTTTCAGATTCATCATCCATTGTAGTGGCTTGTGGTCGGTTATGATCTTAAACTTTCGACCAAATAGATAGGGTCTAAAGTATTTTGTAGCCCATACTAGGTATAGCAAGCAGTTCCTTTTCGATTGTACTGTAGTTCATCTCACTTTCGTTTAGGGTTCGTGATGCATAACACACGGGTTTATCTGACCCAATTGGACCCTGTGATAGGATGGCTCCAATAGCAACATTTGATGCATCCGTTGTTAGTACAAATTCCTTGGTAAAATCAGGATATTGCAGGATGGGGTCGTTAGTTAAGAGACTTTTGCATTTCTCAAAACAATTTATGTATTCATTGTCGACGCTGATTTTTCTTCCTTTCTTCAAACATTGAGTGAGTGGCTTAGTAGTGCGAGCGAAATCTGGAATAAATTTCCTGTAATAACCAAGTAGGCCTAGGAATTGTTTTATCTCTTTAGGTGTCTTAGGGATGGGGTATTTTCTTATAGCCTCTATCTTGTCAGGATTTGGTTTGATTCCATCCTTACTGATGATGTGTCCAAGATAAGCTGTTTCAAGCTTCAGAAACTCTGATTTATCCATCTGAATTTTGAAGTTTGAATCTCTAAGTCTCTGAAAAACCTTTTCAAGATTAATCATGTGCTCCTGTAGGGATGTGCTGAACACTATTATATCGTCGAGATACACTAGACATATTTCGTTTTGTAGCCCTCTCAAGACGTTGTCCATTACTCGCTGAAATGTGGACGGAGAATTCTTGAGTCCCATAGGCATACGTAGAAATTCAAAATGACCATGTTCAACATTAAATGCTGTCTTTTCTATATCCTGTGGATCCATTTCCACTTGGTAAAATCCACTCGCCAAATCAAGTGTGGTGAAGTACTGGCACTTTCCCAACTTATCCAGAACATCACTTATATTTGGAATAGGATATTTATCATCTAGCGTTTTTTCGTTGACTTTTCGAAAGTCAACCACAAGACGCCATTTCTGCTTACCAGATGCATCTATCTTCTTTGGTACTACCCAAATGGGTGAGCTCCATGCAGATTCGGATGGTCGTATTATACCCTGTTCCAACATTTTCTTGATCTGGTCTCTTACTTCCTGACGGTGTACGAATGGATATCGGTAGCTCTTTGTATGAACCGGCAATTCATCAGTAGTTCTTATTCGATGTTTAATTTTATTCGTAAAGGTAAGAGCTTCCCCTTCAATATAAAAAACGTCAGCATAACGAGAGCAAAGCTTAATAAGATTAGCTTTTTCCTCTTCGTTTAAGTGGTCCGTTCGTAAACGTGAAATGACATCACGTGCGCGTGAGTTTAATTGTTGAGTACGCATGCACTCAACATTAAATAATTCTGCGTGCGCTGGTGTATCTAATGAAAATATGACGTCATTTGGTGTAGGATTCTCAATCTCCAAATAACCACGGTTATTCTTAATAGTAGTAATACATTCGTGAATAATGCAATTACAGAGTACCTGTTCCCTTACAAGTACATCACCATCAATCGTATCTACGGGAATACGAATGATTTTAGAAGTTCTCGCTGGAATTATATCCTCGTATAAGTTCACGTTGCAAGAGTTGTACATCATAATAGGATTTGACGCAGAGCGAGTTAACAGTTTACCTTCTCTTAAATCAATTCGAGCCTCCCAACCACTTAATAAATCTAAACCTATAAGTCCGTCGAAGTAGTCATGAAATCGATATATGAAAAGCTTCATACTATCAGGGTCATTAAATTCATCGAAACATGGTAAAGTAATTGAATAGTTATTCCTACTAGTCGCATGTATATTGGTTACTTCAAAAGGATCGAAATTGAGAGGATAATTTGCAAAATATCTATCAACAGCTTCCGGGCTTATGAAGGATTGGTTAGCACCTGTATCAATAAGTAGTTTCAAAGGTGGGTTCCTAATCTGAATATATGGTAACTGTCTTTGCGTTTGAAGATTCAATTCTATCTTGGTTTTGGTGAATTCGAATCCTCCTGAAAATCCTGTTCGGTTTGATTAGGTCCTAACTGCGTTTGATAGTCGTCATGTGGTGGGTTGTTCACAGTAGTGTCGTAATACGTCATGTCATACACGGGTTCATAAGTAAGTCCATTATCAGAGTAGTCATAATACTGCGTATAGTCAGGTTCTTGATAATAACCACCGTAACCGTAGCACAAGTCATTATAAGCCGCGGAGTCGTTCAAGTTAAGTTCACGAGATTTAAAATAATTGGATGGTGGCGGATTACCAAATTTACTCCAATCATGACCCGCGATCATCCTATTAGTCGGAGGCAATTCTTTAGGAGTGAATCGTTGTACTCCACTCATAGGCTGAGGGCCTTGTGCCTGTGGTGAACTATGGCGTGGTTGTAACTTAAATACATTACTACGAGGATTATAGTTAGGTGGAGGTGCAGCGAACATTCTTTGCGTATTAGTGGGCATACGATTTTGATTAAACGGATGAGTAGGAGGCCTAAACGGGCGTGGTGCCATAGGGGCCTGCAAGTTGACTGGTAATTGATGATTCTGTAGACGCGGGGGTGTAAAAGATAACGAGGGTTGTGTGAGGTTAATCTTAGGAGTTGGTTGATTCTTAGTCGAGTCGTTTCGCGATTGGAGGTACATCACATTAAGTTCCTCCTGGACGTATTCGAGCGCCTTTTCAATAGTAGGAGGGCGCATGCAGCGTATACGGGAACCTAGAGGTTCTTTAAGTCCTCGTACAAACGCTTGCATCGTCACTTTCTTATATAAATCGCGTTTCGCTTCAATGGTAGTGGGAATAGTTTCATGTAACGTCACATAAGTCATTATAGTACTAAACAAAGTTTGACAATGTTCGTAAAATTCTTGTGGTGTTCTACTACCTTGCGTCGTTAAGGAGAGGTCATTGTACAAGGCGGTTTCATCGCGTTGATTTTTTTTTTTTTTTTTTTTTTTTTTTTTTTTTTTTTTTTTAAATAGGTCCACCAAACTGGACATAGCACTACAAAAATAATAGATATGGTTATTCTATGGTACATCACAAGTAATAGGTGCTAGACCTTCTAGAGGTGAACACAGCCTGCAATAATGTACGCGAATACATATAATTACATTATTACAATATTAACATAATTTAGAAAAATAACATTATGGAACAATTTAAATACAATATTTATGTAATTTTGGAAACTAATTTTTTAAATGAATTTAGGGATGCGCTAAATATATCGACGTTATTACATACTATTTCGTTGTAAGCTGAACACATGCGGTGCAATGACGAGTGTTGAGCGTAGTTTGTACGACAAAAGGGAAGACTAAACGTTTTCATGTTAGTGGGACGGCTGAATGGCCTTGGTACATGTATGCTAATTTTTCCCAATAATTGAGAATTATCTATTTTACCATTTATAATTTTGTATAGAAACACGATATCAGAAAGGGTCCGTCTGCTTTCAAGCGATTTCAATTTAAAATGCATAAGTCTAGAAGAATAAGACGTTAGGTTACGGCAAAGGTTGTGAGCGAAAGTTAGGTGGTACAGGAATTGTTTCTGTATCCGTTCCAACCGCTGTATGTGTACGGCATAAGTAGGATTCCACACAGGGCTACAGTATTCGAGGAGAGATCGTACGTAGTAATTAAAAAGCAATACTGGTACTTCAGAGTCATTAAAGAATTTGGTCTGTCTAATGATGAATCCCGAAAGGCGTGCGGCCCTGGTTGCTACCGAGTCTATGTGCTCGCGAAAGTCGACTTTTCTGTCCACCACAACACCGAGATCGCGGATGTTCGTGACTTCACCGATTGGAATGTTATCAATAGAGTAAGTTACATGAAGTGGATTTCGTTTCCTTGTGAATTTCATATGATAACACTTAGATACGTTAAGGAACATGTTATTTTTTGCGCACCATAATGTAATGCTGTTGATATCGTTTTGTAATGCTAAAGTATCTTCATGGTTTTTTATTACCCTATACAATTTGAGATCGTCGGCGAACATTTGGTACTTAGATGTAATGTTGGCACCTAGGTCGTTAACGTATAGTAAAAAAAAAGAGAGGACCGAGGTGAGAGCCTTGAGGTACACCTGAGGGTACTGGTCGAGCGACTGACTTGTAACCTCTGAGTATAACTAATTGGGACCTATTACGAAGATATGATTCGCACCATCTGAGCAGAGAGCCGCAAATACCTGCGTGGTACAACTTTTGGACAAGAAGGCTATGATCAACCATGTCAAATGCCTTGGAGAAATCTGTGTAGATAGCATGAATTTCATTTTGTTTTTCGAGCTCTTCATTGATGTCGCTGACGTATTCCAAAAGGTTAGACATGGTTGAACGCCCTGGAAGAAAACCGTGTTGACAGGGGTCAAACAGAGGTTTGAGATGAAAATAAAATCTATTGTAAATTATGGATTCGAACAGCTTACCCATGGCTGACAGTATTGATATCGGCCTATAATTCTTAACATCACTCTGGTCGCCTTTTTTGTGTATTGGAGTGATGTGGGCAATTTTCCATTTAGTCGGAAAAAGGCCGAGGGAGATAGATTTATTGTAGATGTGGTACAGAGGCTTTGTGAGTTGCGCAGAACAAGTTTTTAAGAACAGGGGAGCGATTCCGTCTGGGCCTGGTCCCTTGTTAATGTCTATTCGTTGAAGTGATTTGTAGATTTCAGTTTCAGATATGTTGCAAGAGCTGAGAGATCCATTGTTAGTGAAAGGTGTCATAGCGAAATCTACTGAATGGGGTGCAAGTTTACTATTGTATATGGAGTGGAAGTATTCGGAAAAGAGATTACAGATATTGTCCCCGCCTTGAACGTTTCGGTCATGAAGATACATTTCATCAGGAATGTCCCTACTATTTGATCTTAAGGATTTTATAAAGGACCAGAAGTATTTTGGGTCTTTTTTTATTTGAGCCTTTGCCTCAGATTTAAGTCTATTGATACATGTCAGTAGCATTTTTTGGCAACGGTCACGTAACATTTGAAAAGTAACCAGGTCCATTGGATTAGAGTATTTTTTGTACCTGTTGTGATACTTTGACTTTTCGTTTAGGCATTTAATTAATGACCGACTGAACCAAAAGGGATAGTTCTTGTTATTTTTTGGTCGTAAGGGCGTGTATTGTGTTATTATGGGAGTTATAATACTATAGAATGTATCAACTGTTTCGTCTACTGTTTGTTTAGATTCAAAATAGCTATCCCAACGTATTTTATCTAATTCCTCTTTGATTTTATTGTAGTCTGCCTTAGAAAAATTGAGGCTTGGAAACTTATTAATTTTGGGTGGTTTGTAATTTTTAAGTTTTATATGTATGTCTAAAGGAGGGTGATGATTATCAATTTTTACAAGGGGGAATGGATTGATCATAACTTGAGATGAGTCTTTTGCGTTAGTGACAATAAGATCTAGCGTGCGGTAATTAATGTTTGTGACAGGATTTATTTGGTGGAGACTATTGAATGAAAGGGTGTCAATTAGCAGATTGTCGATTGGATTTGACAAGCAGATAGGGACTAGATCTTTGTTTGTATCTAATTTCCATTGGATGTGAGGCAGATTAAAATCACCCGCCAACAAGATCACCGATTTCTTCGGTAGTTTATGCTGAACAATATTGTTTAAGTTTGAGGTGAAGTTTTTTAAATTATTTAAAGAGATAGGAGGAGGGAGGTATACTGCGCAAATAAATAGGGGGACGATGGAATTGCCTTGTTTCAGCTTAACAGCTAGCCATAGGTCTTCGGTTGAGGATTCCCATTGCAGCTTACGAATTGGCTGGAACTTATTTAGGACAGCTACAAGTACACCACCTCCAGAGATTTTCTTAGAATCAGAGGAGCTTCGGTCCCTTCTGAATGCCGTGTATCTATTGTCAAAAAGTTCGCGATCGAAAACCGAGTCATTCAGCCAAGTCTCCGTAAAAATAACAATATCGGCATTTTGTTTTAAAACATTTGTAAAAAGTTCTTCTGTTTTAGTCCGAAGACCTCTTACATTTTGGTATGTAATTTTAATTTTAGTACAATCGTTTATAACCATTCAGCAAAAAACTAATCGAATTTAAGGGAATTCAGAAAGTCTAAATCCTTAACCACAAAGCTTTTTGACGTTATGTCCTTCCTCATATGAATACGGCCGTTTCTAACCCACACAAATTGAACGTTTTTGTCCTTGGACACTTTACGAGCCGCTGCGTGTAATTGTTTGTTTGTAGGTGATAGATGTTCACAAACGTACACAGGTTTCTGTTCCCCGGCGATGCCCAAATGAGATGAGTTAAGTTTATTGTCCTGATGAGTCCTGTTGAACGTCTTAACGGCTGCAAGTATTTTATCCCGAACCAGAGGACTGGGAAGTTTGACTATAATCGATCTAGGTCGGTTTGATGTTTGGTTAATTTTTGCAACACGATGATAGTTTATTAACTCGTTTTCCGGTAGCACGCAGCCCACTGTAGCAACAAGCTGCTGGATAGTTGTTTTAAGGTTTTCTGCTTTAAATTCTGGAACGTTCTGAATTTCTAGGTTACAATCTCTCGATTGTTGTTCAAGTTGATTCAGCTTAGCGCTCAAATCAGTTACTTGTGATCGTAATGAAGAGTTCTCCAATTCCAAATTTCCTATCTTCTTGGTCTTTACGTCCAGGTCAGCTTTGAGCTCGTCGCACTTCGATGACATGAAATTTACACTATCTGCGAGCTCCTGTATTATACTGCGTGTGCCAGAGTTTTCCTCAGCAAAATCTCGCCTTATATCTCTGAGAAGACGCGATAAAGATTCGTCGAGTTTTTTGTCGATGTACTGTTTGAGGTCTTCGCAATCAGCAGCAGGTGAGATCGGTCCTACTGGACGGTGAGGAGAATTGGAGTTACCACCCCGTTTATCTGTAGATTTACACTCTGAGCACTTCCAATTGGCCTTGTAGGATTTCGATTCTTTAGAAAAGTTATCTGCAGGAATGCCCAGGCACTGGAAATGGTACGTAGAATTGCACTTGGAACAAATTTTAAGATCGTTTATCTTAACTTGCTTGTTACACTTACTACATATATTCATTGTTTTTAATTTCCCGTAATCTTGGTAAATTTTCTGAAGCTGGCAACTCTACGTCTTATCAAAAATGAAGTTTGACGTTGTCAATTGATTTTGACATGTAAAATCTTGGTTGATTGCGGGTATTTAGCGCTGTGCGTTGTTTGAGGGTATAAAATTCGGTATTGTATTTTGCTATTTCTAGTTGATAAAATGAAAGTAAAGTTGAGATAACAATACCACAGCTTCCTTGTGAGATATATTTCACAAATCACACACTATAAACTTAATACTGGTAGAATTTTAATAATAATTTGAAGTTATTGTACGAGCGTATTTATCAAGGTAAAATGTTGATCAGAAAAGTTATTAATCAAAGCACTTCGAATACCTAACCAACTATCCGGGATACCATTAGAATTAATTGTACATGCTGCGGTCCCAGTTATTTTGTTAAGGATACCATTCAGCAAGCACAGATTTGAAAACTCGCTACCCGGTTCGGTGCTTAAGTATTGCACAACTACTTGATCGCATATCCTAATGAACCTAGGTAAAATGTTGGGATTTCCGTCAAAATCGGGAACTAAGCGAAGGGCTTTAAAAATTGTGTCCGGGTCTCTAGGATGTGCCATTTCTAAATCGAATAAATTATCTAAAAATAAACTATTATCTAAATCTGTATCTCTATTGTTATCTACTACACGTTGGCGGGCCTGACGCGATTCAGGATCCCGCGACCTAGAGGCTCTAGGGTGATAAATTTTGTGCTAAAGGATACACTTAGGAATAAAGGAAGCAACACGAGAGTAATTCAAGTGTACTTACATATACTGCATTTTCTGGTTTCTCTCCGTGAATCGAAGTTTGGATTCCCCTGGGCTGTTGCAGAACTGTAGATTCTTGATATCCGATGCCGGTGCTTGAAAGCCCCCAAAGTAGCTTCTCGACGTATAGTTATATCGATGTAAGATAATTAGTCTTGAATACTACTTGCGGATATCCTACCGACTGCGCCAAATAAGTACGCGACAGCCACAGAATAGAAAAAAAACCAAAAAACTTTCTAATACTTTAATTAAGACTAAATTACAATTAAATATTATATCTAAAATTATTCTAACACATTCGACGATTGAATATGTAATGAATTATAATTAACTTAAAAATAACATGAGGCGCCGAATTGAGGTCAAACGTCGTCATTTCCACAATACGCTGAAACTGCAACGTCGGCGCTCTTCTACAGTTAGGTATATGTAATTTGCGTCCTAAGTTGGAGCATGTTTACTAATACTCTCTCAACTCAATAAAGATTTGTTTTAACTCAACCACATATAGTTATGATAAAAAATAAGATCGCAAAACATGGCTAAAAGCCAGTAATAATATTTATTTGTATGTTATAAAAACATGTCATAATATCATCTTTCATCGACACTCATATCCTATCTCTAAAGTTCCTATTTATTTTCTTTCTATTCCACTCTTGCAAATAACTTATGAAATCCCAATGCGAGTATCTCTATTTCCTATATTACATTTAATTGTTTCAAAAATCAATTCTTACAAAGAAGAACCAAGTATTTCAATCATAGTCCTTAGTCATATACATATTATACTAAATCAATATCCATAAATGTTTAAACATTTTATAATTGAATTACAGCAGCGGCTTCCAAGAATGTACTGACTCGTTCCCAAGAGAACCAATGCACGTGGACAAACAGTGAACCATGTAATATAGTCATTTTGTTGAATTAAATAAATAATAAAAAATCAACTTCATTCCACTAGTGCTTATATTTGTATTAATTTTCATGTAGGTAGTTACATTTTGATCGGGTTTTATGTTGATATTTTAGTTTCTGTTTTCGGATGGATTTATTTAGTATGTGATTTAAATAAAATTCGTATTTGAAACTCTACTTAAATCACAAAAATGTAAAGTGTAGGGCTATTTTTTTATGAAGGTAAGTTAAATATTATATTGAATTTTACAAACATCATTAACAAGTAAGCAGAGCAAATATAATATGTTACGTTAGATAGCCCATTTATCGAGGAAGGCTATAAGGCATAATATATCATTACGCTAAGACCAACAGGAGCGGAGCCACGCGGGTGAAACCGCCCGTAAATCCCACGGGAACGGGAACTATGCGGGTTTTTTATTGAAAACGTGAGCGAAGCCGCGGGCGGAATGCTAGTTTATTATTTAAAATAAACATAAAGTTTTATTTAATCATACACTAGGTTTGATCAATTTTTAGCTTTAATTTCAAATATATTAAAACAACATCAAAACACATCTACGTTCCAAATTAAAGTACAGTAGGTATGTAATTAAAAAAAATTAATAAGAGATGATGGCAATGGATCAAAATCAGAATCTAATAAAACGATTTTTTGTTCCGTTCCAAAAGCGTTTTAGTCGGTTAAAAACCTTTTAACCAACTTGACATGTGAGTTACGGCCTTTCAGCCTCCAGTGGGAAGTGCCAAGTGACTTTTGGCACATTCTAGACGCCTCTAGTGCCACTAACGGTGCATTTACATCAAACGAGCAAATGCTCTAATCCCACTATGTCAAATTATTTTAGTGTAAACGGGCTTAGAGCATGCTTTCGTTCTTCTTAGTCTATTTCTAGTTTCGATGTTCTATGCAATGTTCTAAAACTGAAAAACACTTAACTAATGAAGTTTTCATTTAAATTAAAATAGGTATCACGTAATAATGCTCTTGCTCTAGCTCTAGCTCGATGTTCGTTTGATGTAAATGCACCGTAACAGAAATGATATTTCTTTAAATTCTCTATTTATAAGTGACTACAAACCTTTCATCGTTTATCAATATTTATTAGACGGAATTGGCTCGGCCTGGAATATTTTATTGATGAACATATTTTTCTCTTTAAAATACATATTTAGGAACATGTTTTAAGTAATAAAAATAGCTTTGACTTAATTAAAGATTCTACGTTTAAGTCTGTAATCACTTTGTCAAAGAAGGCGAAAACAATGTTAATTGATCAAACAAAATTTATCTTTAGACTAAATTGCTTGATCTAAAAAATTATCAGATGCTTTAATTTGTATTATCTGTATTACATTTTAAATACAATTATTCTGTGACTTTAAAATTAAGCATTTTACAAAACATTTTGCCACATATAGAAATATCTCATATCATATCTTTAAATTTATATACAAAATATTTATTATTGTACCACGATTTAACAAAGTTATGAATATAAAGTTAAAATATTCTGTCCCTGAATACAACCAGCAACCAGCGATAAGATGATGTAGCTCGTAGCTAGTTACAAACTAACGGGACCGCTACGCCGTAGCGCTGAATCAGCCGTAGCGAGGTACAAATTGCATACATTTTAATATTTGCTACGAGATTAGGAGGTTCACAGAAATAGGGTGGTATTATATTTTTGTTGGATAACGAAATAAGGACCTAAATCTAATATAGTTTGGATGAATGGATGGATGTTTGTTACACAACTGAATCACGCATCTACTCCATACAAGATCATTGTGCATGACGCACACACTACACACATCAACAAAGTCTAGGGATATTGTGTATTGTACAAATAATATCTAAAAATCTATGAACCGCCTAAAAAATATATGGCTGGCCGATGAACTGAATTTTGTTAAGTAACTTAAAGGTAAATTTAAGAGATTAACAACTTTCTAGTTACTTAAGTGAAATTATAATTTATTTGTAACATGTAACGTATAATGTCTAAAAACATATTAATAATACTATTGCGTATTTAAATCTGAATGTATAAAACGAAAATGAACGTAACCAGTCGTAAACAATAATCTATAATATAAAAATGAATCGCAAAACGTGTTGGTAAGCGCATAACTCGAGAACAACTGAACCGATTTCGTTAATTCTTTTTTTATTACATTTCTTGAAGTACGAGGATGGTTCTTATGGAGAGAAAACGTAAAAATGTACCACGGGCGAAGCCGGGGCGGACCGCTAGTAATGTTATAAAACATTAATAAAATTATCTTTGGGCTTAAAACTATTTTTAAATAAGGTTTGATAAAACATATTATTATTATTACTGGATTTTGGTGTTTAGTTTTTAACCATTCAAATCCATACTTATATAATATTATTATAAATGCGAAAGTAACTCTGTCTGTCTGTCTGTTAATCAATCACCCTTTAACTACTGAACCAATTTGCATGAAATATGGATATATTTTGATACCCGAGAAAGGACATAGGATAGGTTTTATCCCGGAAATCCCACGGGAACGGGAACTATGCGGGTTTTTCTTTGACTACGCGGGCGATGCCGCGGGTGCCGCGAGTGCCACGGGAAAGCTAGTGCTTCATAAATGAGAAATAAGTAGGTAATAATCATGAAAAATAGAATGGAAAAATCGAAGAATATATTTCTTTTTAAATCCCACCTTGTGATCGTATTTTTTCTATGCTAATAAAATTAATTTCTCGTAATATTATTACTTGCAAGAGCAATATTAATGATCAAGTTAATAAAACATGATAAGATATACAATGGATAAGATATTCTAAGGACGTTTTTGATAAATATTAGGTATTGCAGAAATTATCTGCAGCATAATATGATATTAATCTTTAATGCGTCACAAATTATAAAGAGTAAAATTTTTATTTTATGTATTACTAGCTGTGCCCTGCAGTTTTACCCGCATTGCTCCGCTCCTGTTGGTCTTTGCGTGATGATATATAGGCTATAGCCTTCCTCGGTAAATGAGCTATCTAACCTCGAAATAATTTTTCAAATCGGACCAGTAGTTCCTGAGATTTGCGCGTTCAAACAAACAAACTCTTCAGCTAATTATAATACTACTAACGGTCCGCCCCGGCTTCGCCCGTGGTACATATTCACGTTTTCTCTACTTAAAAACCATCCTCGTACTTCAAGGAATATAATAAAAAAAGAATTATCGAAATCGGTCCACCCGTTCTCGAGTTATGCGCTTACCAACACATTTTGCGATTCATTTTTATATATAACAATAATAAATAAATCTTTATTTTGCCAAAAACATTATCTTTACAAAAATATGTGCGCTGACTCTTGAACTAGAGTAACTCTGTGTCTCAAGAGCCAGCGTTCCATATATATAAGATAAAGATATAGTAATACTATAGTAATAGTATAGATTTTAGTCTTTTTGTTTAAAACTACGTATCAAATGTATAAACTACTGTGGGGAAGCTATCGTTATGTCAAAGAGCAGTATTATCATAAGTATTATAGTGTAGGAAAGTAATGGCGTGAGACGATCTATCTTTGTCATTTTTCGAGGCTGGAAATAATACCGCTAGAAGACATCATTGTAATCCTCTTTGAAGATAACAGAAAGATGCAGTTTATGGTTTAATTTTTGCAACATCATTCTGCTTACGCTTTCCACAGCTTTACGTCGCACAAATTGTCAGGTTTTAGGTAAAAGAGCAAATGCAAATTTTAATGGGCTACCCGAGCTTGCTATCTACGAAAAATCGACTGCCGCAAATATGAAAGAATGATCATGAATTGTACGTACGTATTTATTTACCTTTATTTGTATGTCTTCTAAATATTTATAAATGTAAAGTGCTTTAATGAATTAAGCATTTACCTATATGATGATTACCCATATTTGAATATTTATTGAATGATTGTATTAATTAACTGAATAATACGATAATGATTCTCTCATATTTGTTTGCCACAGATTCTTATATTCTTTACTATTATTTATTCAATTAAAAGTAGAAAATTGATGAATTAATATCTTATACACGATTGTAATATGTAATCTACGTGTTAAAAGTAAGAAATCATAATTTATCGTCACATTTATTATCAACGCATATACCTACGTCAAGTATTCGATAACAATCTTTACCAGCGGAAGATTACGTAAAATCAACAAGGGTTTTATAATAGTTTTCAACACTAGAGTGACTATCGCGTGCATGCACACCCTTAAATTAAGCTATTAGGTCATGGTTTTATTAAACCCGACGAGTGTTTACCAAAAGCTAATCTTTTATACCCTCCCGGTCCTTGGGGAGAATTTTGGCTATATGGGCTTAGGATTGGCAATTGTTTATGTGAATTTTATTAATGTTAATTTGAAAGTAGGTTCTATGTTTGTATGTCTGTTGTTTTCATCACAGAGCCACTCGACAGATTTAGTTGAATTTTGGTATAGATATTATTTCGTTCTCTTATTGTCGGAGGCCATCACTTTCAACCGTTCGCGTTGGTAAGTAAGTATTATTTCGTTGAAAGAATCGGAGGACATAATATAATGAAAGTAAATAGATCGATTAGAACATACCTACCGAATTATCAACATGTTCATTATCAGATACACATAAAAAAGGAATGTACTCGCTTCTCAATTCGTTACAAACTAAACTGTTATTTTAATACATTCAGACATTTTATTATTATTAAGTAAATATCATTTTTACATCACAAAAGACGCGCCAGTCTGTCAAATTAAAGTAAATTGAGAGATTGGTTGGAATTGTATGAGAAATAAAAAGGGATAGGGATGCAATTCACGTCTGTTTCACCACGTTTCACTGACTTATTTCCTTTACGGGTAGATGTGCCTTTGTATCATGTAACCCCAAGCGTTTTTTATGAGAAACCCCTGAGATCTTATACAGATTATATTATGCTGAGAAACTAAAATGTTGTTCAAATAAAAAAAAATATATTTTTTTTACTTATCGCTACTACATAAAATCAAAACAAAATTAACATAATTAAAAGATTGAAATTGTTGATGTTGTATGTTTTCCTATTAGGTACCTACTTACATATGAGTAGAATATTTAGGTACATCATTGAGGTACATTAATTTCTTAAGATGGTGTGGTTCATATAATTGAATATAAGCATAAATTAATTTGAAAGTAACATAAGTACCTGTATATTGTATACCTAACAAATTATTGTTAATTTAATTTTTTCCAAATAATATTTAGGTAATATCCGAATAAGATCCGAATATACTGGGCCGGTTTTCGAAATTTAAAAAGAAATAATTCAATACGTCCTATGACGTAGTGATGTGATCATGGATGTGGTATTTTTTTTACAGGGTTACCTGTTACCGGGTATAGTATGATTTACATATTATTCGAAATTGAAATCATGTTAAGAATAAAAAGAAAAAAATAATAGATGCTGACGTCTTATCATGGTGGTTGGTCAAATCAATAAAAACTTAAAAAAAGAAACAAAATGATTAACTTTAAACTAGGTAGTATATTATCTACTTAAGTAGACTTAAGTACATTAAAAATTATAGACTACATAATATTATCGATGTTTGGAAATAAACTCCAGCATGGCCTTTATCGGTCATTCAACAAGTGGCAACCAAGGAAAAATATTGTCCGCATGAGGGTACAGAAAAATGTTAAAGTTTAGATTTTTAGGCTATACTTGTGCAATGTCTTCAGTTATTTAAATTAACGTCTTCCCATTTGATAAGATGAAAGTAATTAACGTAATTAATTAAAAAATTAAAAAAGTCTCCTCGGCTAGACCATTTTCGTAAGTACGATTTATTCGCTTCCACAATGTTATTAAAAGCTTCTAGAATCTAGTTTACAGCATCAAGCTTATCTGTATATTTAAAAGTAAATTCCAACGCTTTTTAAATAAGCATTTTCTTTGGCACATGAAACGCTCGATAATATCTCAGAACCCAAAGGCGGCAAGAATTCCAATATACACAAGAATGTCTTGTGTGCTACTTGAGACATTCTTCCAAGTACACAATATATTAAATGTAATTATAATAATCTATTATTATTATTACAGAATTTATTTCATATTTTTTTAATATTTATCTACAGCTGTTTTTTTAATATGTCAACAAACAGTCAATGACATTTTTAGTGTGGCAATAAATCAACAATAAATATGTCATTTATGACAGAATTACATACAATGACATTTCTTGTTGTCAAATTGTAACGACCACAGATTCACAGAAGCAAAAATCGATATCGATTAATCGATTTTAACAAACTAATGTTTATTGTGCCTTGTGAAGTTGTGAGTCTACTAAAGATTTCATCAGATGAATTATGAATATTTATTGCATTATGTTTTAGCTTGAAGTGTTTTATAACCCAAATTAAATTCTTTTAAATTTAATCCAGGTAATAATTGTGTATTATTTTGTAAATTGTTATTGATTTATTTATGTTAAAATAAATGGTACCTATGTAAATTAATAGACCTGTAAATACACTGTAAATATAATAAGAACTCATCTTTTGGAAAGTTATATTATATCGTGCAAATTTAAGAATTATTATTAGGTATAATTTTATTAGGAATGTTGTAGTGTCGGTTCCTAAAGGTAACAACTACCTACATGTCTTAATGATAAGTTTTGGTTTAAGTTTTAACAGAATAATTGCATTTCCATCATGAAATATTTTTGAATTCGGCGTAAGATAAGATTGAAAAGCCAGCAACAACAGGAATGAGTAATTGTTATTGAACAATAATTGCATTGTGATGTCTAGAGGGGCGCGTATTACGCATTGACAAGGTAAGGGCACCGGCGACGGCGGGAAGCCTGCGCACTCCCGCCAGCTGATATCTCGTTAGTCGGGCGGCACTGCGGCGCGGCGGGTGAGGCGGGCCTGAACTGGGGCAGCGCGCCCGTTCGCGGTGCGGCGTGGCGCAGCGGCCGCGGCCGGCAGGCGGTAGCCGGTTCGCGCGCGCGCCGCAGTGACGCATTGCAGGTATGGGACGCCCAATCGGCGCGCGCCGCTAGCCGCTTCGTGCCACCGTGTCCGCCCAATATAAAACCGACTATCCTTCGCGGATCCGCTCTAATCTCTTACCGTGCGTCCCGAGACATGGACTTGCATGTACAAAACGCAACGATACGAAAAGTTGTCGTGAACGAATAAGAATCGGTACCGGTCATGACAGTGCGGCGATTCGATTGAACGATTACGAACGATTCGCGCGGCGCACGGTCGCGAGTTTCCCGGCGCGGCCGCTCGCGCGACTGAGGGCGGCAGTATTCGTTCAACCGTCGGTCTGTGTGGTCGCTTTGCGGCGTAGTCTGTGATTTTTTTAGTGTAGCTCCTGATAATCCAAGTTAATCGACTATGGTGAGTGTCCTTTCTTCAAAAAAAAGCCGGAAGTGTTTTCTAGGAAGCGTCCCGTACCTATTCCAGGGTATATTTCGGAGCTTCGGTTTATCGGTGTTTATAGTGATGACGGCCTCCATTATTATTGTGATGGCCGTTTTTTACCGCATTGCGGAATGAGTACATAGGCGAAGCTATGAAGAGGATATATTTGGGAACATTCGGATGCTGGTAAAGGGGACGAAGTGCAATTTGAGAACGAAATCCCATCGGCGACCGTTACGATAGCTCGAGAAACGTCCGTCGCCATAGTTTGTTAGGTGTTGCCGACAGCTAGATGACGTTTCATTGGATTTCAAGCTTATTTAACGGACTCTGTTTGAGGGCTCGATTGGTAACAGCTTTGGAAGGAACAATTTGAATCGTTTGTTGGTATTTGAGACGGTGTCGCGCCCCAGTGTCGCGGATCGATCGGCCGGGCGCACCTGTCAAACGCCCGTTGACTCATCATTCTCGCTTAGTTTTCATACGCAATTCAGCAAACTAGTTCCGTTAGCTTTCTTCGTTTAATGCTTAACTGTGTGACACATTCTAGTTAATATTGTAAGCAAACCACGTCCAACCCGACGGCACTTGAACCAGTCGCCGGTCTCATACCCACATAGCCATACGCAACTTGATTTCTCTAGTACCATTGGTTAAAACCAAGTTTACTTTCAACTAAGGCAATGGTGAGTAGTTTAAAAATGAAAAATGTAATAAAACAAACAAAATTTGTTGATTATGCTAATATTACAACTGATAATACAACTATTACTCAAAATGTTAATTCAAGTGACATAGAAACAATAATAATTGCCTGTAAAATTCTAAATATTACCTCAAGTGTGTTGAACTACTAAAAAATGTCTCCATAATCAAGTAATGATGAATGAAGCCTTATTAGGCACATAATTCAATTAGTGTTGGTGTCTTCATTTACCTGATAATATTATAAGCCCTAGTTTACCTTTTCTATGATAAACATTACTATGGAATACATAATCTTTATAAGTATCAGTTTTTAAGTAATACTTTAGCTTTTTGCTTATTTTTTATTTAATGTACATGCTACAGTTTTTGCCTTGTTTTCAGTAATCAATTTATGGTTTCTACAGGTATATGAATATGCTGTACAATTTTAATCTCATTTAGTTTTTAGTTCCTTTCTTTATTATGTAGGTAATTTCAATCTCAAGTTTAACAAATTTATATTATATTTTAAAATATAGAAACTTTATACTTTAATCTCAAAGTGTGTATCATTAACTTAAGCCGTCATAAGTCATAACTGGTTTTAGTTTATTACCTTGAAATTTTTAAATAATTTGACTGTTTTTTCATACTTAAGAAACATTAAATTTCATACTTGTGAATGGCTTTAGTGCGATGTTAATTTGTTTTATATTGTATTATCTGTGCACTTAATGGGGTAACTATTAGATATCTATGCATTATTTATTGTGCCGAGTGTCTGTAGTACTAACATAAATAATATATCTTATGTGTCACACATTTATGTATTATTCATGCCATTTCAAACTTTCAATGTTTGATTTACTGATAACATAACATGGAGTTAATGTTATTATTTCAGTTTTAATTGTATGTTTTAGTAAACAGCTTGAATTTCTGTATTTGGTATACAATATGTGTAATAATAATGCACATCTCAATGCGTATACCAATAGCTTCTGATTCCAATAAGAATTTGTTATTGTGCATTCTATATTTAGTTCAGGATACATCGCGCATTTTTGCAAGTGACTACTATCAAGCTAATTTTCCGTTTGTAGCTTTATTTTGATGAGACACCCAATAATTTCGTGTACGAAAGTCTCGATTGTGGTAGCTAACAGAGATAACAAGGATAAAAATTTTTGATTTGATGGTTCTCAAATATTTATTACTAACTGAATATTTTTTTTTTGTTCAATCTCAAGATAATTACCTAAATTATTCGAAAAAATATTTGTCCTACAAAATCTATGGTTTGTTCAAAGAGTCCCCCTTTCCAAAGTGTATCGATAACGAGGTTATCATAAATGATTACTAACAAGCTGATTTTTTTGTTTTCACTTAGTTAATGTTTATGTAATTCAACAGACATATTGTCCTACAAATTGCGTAATAAATATTTGAGAACCATCTAATCAAAAATTTTTATCCTTGTTATCTCTGTTAGCTACCACAATCGAGAGTTTCGTACACAAAATTATTCGGTGTCTCATCAAAATAAAGCTACAAACGGAAAATCAGCTTGATAGTAGTCACTTGCAAAATGGGCGATGTATCCTGAACTATTATAAATGTCTATGATCATTGATCTCTACAAAAATAAATTTATAGAAATTAAACTAAAAGTAGAGAGAAGTTTTTTAGATCTTTATACATCCAAATCTTATTACAAAAATATCAGAAATGTACTTCATAACTACTTAGTATTGACAATGGTTAAGCGATCATGTTAATACAGTTAAAAGTACCATTGAACAAGTATAAATTGACATAGAAGTAAAATATTAGCTAAAGATACAGTGTATTGAATATTGATACAGGGTGTGGTGTGTGCTGACCGCACATATCTGTAATGTTTGTAATCTTAAGTGCTTAATAGCCTGTTTCCAATTGATAATATTGATTTATATAAAGTCACTAATCGGATAAGTATACCAATATCATGTGTATTGTCTTACTTTTCTATATTTAGTTACCGTGGTGAGAAATTCACACTATATACAGACTTATTAAAAAAATGGATTGTTTTCTGAAATCGGGATTTTCAAGAACGGAAACATAAAGCTGATTTTCATTTTAATTCAGTCTTTATCAAATAAAATTTTAATATTGATAAATTTTTATAAGATTCATAAAATTGTAATCTCACTGATACCACTATCAAAATTACAGTTTAAAGCCATTATCAGTAAATTACTTGGTGCTTAAAATTATATTGAAGTTAGTGTAATCACGTTTAATAATAAAATTGACGACTACATTTGTAAAATTTCGGTTTATTGTATGATTTTCCTCCTAAAGCATCTTTTTACTATATTTTGTTAAAACACAAACATAAGATAAAATGTATGTTGTCTTTATAAAAATAAATATCTCATGTTATCATTCAAACAACTTATATTTTAAATAATAAAATAATTTCATGTGTAAAGCGCTATCGTATATGGTGATATATTTAATCATATCAAATATATGTGTAAAAATGATAATATTTATTATAATGCAGTAAATGATATCTACACATGTAGCCCGCAGTGTGACGTGTTTAATCAAACAGGAAAATTATCGTGTAATAATCTTATCTGTGTTGTGTTCAAGCTCATTATTCGTTCAGTCTTTGGCCATTTCTTACACAATTCACAATGGTTGTCACAGTGGTATGTAAATTGATTTTCATAAATAACAGAAAAGAATATAACAATTTACAAGATGAATTTGTAATTTATTCTTTTGTTTTCTTCCACAAATTGTTACAACATTGTATAGTTGATATGAAACCTTGTATGTAATTTTAAGTTGCTCATATGGTATTGTTTTTGATAGCATAAGATAGTTATCAGTGTAGATAACTCTGCAATATATTTGGAATATTAATGATTTATATCGAGTTTAGATTAGAGATCATATCATTGTTTTATAGACAATATTTCAAGGAAACATGAGTAAGAAATGACACAAGTTTTAATTAGTAACCTTCTGAAGGTTTTAGTGTGAGTAATCTGATTTCTTGGAAAATAATTCTTGTAAAATGAGTGCAAGATAATGTTTATAACTTATTGTACCTATGTACTATAACTTAGTGCATATTTTGGAATTCGTTTGTCGTAATTTTGTAAATCAGTAGTTATAGCCATAATTTGTGACTGATATCAGTCACAAATTATGGCTGTTCACTGATGTGAAATGCATAAATGAATATTATTTTGGGCTAAATTTAAAAACGTTAGTTAAACCTACTTTAGTTAATATGGATCTTACTATACGATCCAATATGCATGTTATTACTTACGAAAATGTTCACGCATTGAAAAATGTACAACAATAACTAATGTACCATCTATCAATTTCTATTTCCACTTGCAGGCGGATCAACTAACAGAGGAACAAATCGCAGAATTCAAGGAGGCGTTCTCACTGTTCGACAAGGATGGCGACGGCACCATCACAACCAAAGAGCTGGGCACCGTGATGAGGTCGTTAGGACAGAACCCCACGGAAGCGGAACTACAGGACATGATCAATGAGGTCGACGCGGACGGTAAGTGAGAATCCGTTTTCGTATCCATACTAGGCTAGCACGGTGTTCAAAATTCAAATAAACAGATAGCTAATACTAATAATATGATGCTTTAGGTCTTCATAGTATGATAGCCTGGTGTTCAAAATTCAAATAAACGGGTATGTAATGTAATGGTGATTGTGGTTTTCCATACAAGGTTAGTCACCAAACACCAGTTCGAAATTGAAATGAACTGATAACTTTGCATTGGATAATAATTGTCTGATTAAGTAAACGGATACGTAAGGGAAACATTTGGAGATACATTACGAAAGAAAAAACGACGGTGTACTAAGATTGGAATAACTGTCTAATCAGACCACGATATTGATAAAAATGGTATTACTTATTAGTAAAGGATAGGTTTAGTAGGGCAAAAGTAATGGTTATCAAAATCAAGGTAGTAAATGTCGAAAAAAAACTTGAAGTCATACTATTGAATTTTTATCTCTGGTTCTTGTAATGGCATGTCGTAGGTATATAATATAAGGAGGCATAGAAAGGTCTAAACTTGAAGCTATCCAAACGAACTTAGATTAGTGTGAACAATAACTGAATTTATACAGGGTTTGTTGCCTCGTATAATTAACCATTCCTTGCATAATTAATACCTTTTAGACGCCTCGGGGCTTAGACACAGTCATATTTTATCACAAAAGATAGATTAGCGTGTTGCCTCCATCAAATCCCACTAAAATTAAATCGTTTGTATTCATTATTAAGTGGTATCTTCAAGCTGTTTTGTTTTATGTTAATTTGGATACAATTTAAATTGACGCGTCTTTAGAATTTAGGACTAATAAGCAATTAATAAATAAAGATGAAATATTTACGATACAATTGAGTTTACTCTTAGCAGTAATAAATACGACTATGTAATTATCCTACACAAATCGCCTAGGTTTTGACTTGTTAACTATAATTAAAAACATGTATTCAACCCTTACTGATTGTGAAGTGCATGTAACGAATGCTGTCGCAAAAAATGTGCGTTTTCCTCATAAAAAAATCGTTTTAAACTGCATTTAGTACAACCAGCAGTTACCAGTTTACTTTCAAATTATGCTACAGTGTGACGGTCACTCCAACCTTGTTCTCGGGTTCAATATTGAAGTCCGTCAAGCCGTTATCGTTAATCGAAATGTTATCGCACATACCACGATAAGACTCGCCGGTATGATTGAATGGCTAGGTGGTAGGTATATGGTATAGATGTGCTTCTTTGTGGCCGTTGAATAAGTTTTTAGTATGTGAATTGAATAGCTATGTAGCCTGGAAGAAAAGAGCTGAAGCTCAATGTTTTAGCTGGTAACTGTAAATGAAAATTATGAAGAAATATGGCAAGCTTGAATAGTTTATAAAGAGAATAGAGATATGCTGTTCATTCATTAGTAGTATATTTGGATTGATAATCGTTACCTAAATAATATGTATGGATACAAATATGGTGTGGTAAAGGATTGCTCAATAGTCAATACTATTTACAACTGGGATAAAAATTGTTAACCTATTCTCGTAGTCAAATAAATTTCATCGTACGTCTTTGAGATCTTATACTGCGGAATACGAAACACGCAAGATGTTAATCTTGACGCATCTGCATAATAGAGACCCTTGGATCTGCAAATGGGGAGACTGGGATAAGTTATGCGAAGTTGCGGGTAGATTTACAACACAATTTGTGCGGCTCGAAGCCATACATCACTGCGTCTTAGCGGTAAAGTGAGGGGAGATGGGGTCAAGTGATATAGAGACGTATTGTGTGTCGTGTCGACCTCGGTCGCCCCTATCAACGGTCGATGGAAATGCCGATTGTTGAATATTTGGATCGTAAGGTTCTTCATCTTTCGATATGCGATCTTCTTGTGATAACTGATACGCGAACAGATTTAAGAAAAAGAAATAGTAGATGAAAAGAAATAATTTCAATAATCGTTTAAATTGTATTTATTATTTGATTATCGTCCGTATAACGCGTGCAAACTGTGAAACAATTGATATTTGTCTATTTTTGATACTGCGCTGGCAGTGTGTAACACTTGGGACGAATTTATCGCCCGTCTATATGTCTGCATTAACGTTAAACAAAAGAAATCACATGTTCTGCGAATACGTGTTGAGCATTTGGGATGCGTGATGAATGGCGGAAAGGTATGCTAGGATTGCGCCGCTGGCAGCGTTCCCTTCACCTACCCTTAGTTACGTAATGTCTATTTACTACACGCCATAACGTGAAGTCGTAAACTCTGGGTGAAACGCATCGTCACCCCGGCTCACTGGTGATAGCTGAACCTTAAAATTCGCTCCAACTATCATTTATAAACAAAAACGTCAGAACAAATTAAATATACGTAATATCACATGATATTTCGTGTACCCAAAACGCGGGCTTAACGCATACGCCTAAACAAATTGTGCAAAACAAACCGAATCGCGAAACAGTTATCGCTATGCAAATATTGTAATGAGTTTATTTTTTAGCGTTGTTATTAAATACTACCTTGTTAACAATTAAAACGACGTCCGCGTTTTATGCGCTGAATAAGTTATTTGTGAAATTGTCAACCTTTTGTTGTGCTATATTGTCATTAAAGTTCGTTATTTTAGTTTTTGTTTACAATGTAGGAGCGGCGCGTCTCGAGACGACCCTGATACGACGCCTTATCTCGTCAACTCGATACAATATTAATAGACGATTAATACGTATTTATAGCCGATACACACTCACCTGTCTGAAATCTTGGCGCATATTGTAATAAATTCATATTGGCTAATGTACACTTCCACGACGCCAAAAGATTGCGGATAAATCTCAAAGTTCGGACGCTGCGATATACATCGCTTATTGGTTTGCAAATATTTTAAACGAACGCTCTTTTGTGTTTATCCACCGCGAACATTTATCATATCGCCGGCTACTGTGGGAGGAACGTGCGATTAATAAAAAATTAATCCGCACACTTTGTAATGTTTAATTTTTAGATTCTCAAGTGTTTATATTTCCTAATGATTGTGTGTTAATTTAATGCGGGAAGTATCAGAATAGCACACATAGATTAGAATGGAGAAGAAACAAGGCAAACTACGCCAAGACGTGTTATTTATATTTTATTCGTACAAATTGGTACATTACGATAGGTTCACGATTAATGGGGAACTTCTTGCCACAATATGAACAACAAAGAATTTAGAATGTTAGACCTTTTCTTGCTTTACTCTATCTTTTAAAGCAAAGCACAATTTAAAACCGTTTCGTTTCACTGAAATCTAATATCTAGCCTAAAAAATTATAATAACACGACAGCTGCTGATTGTGTATCTATCAATAATATCAATATTTTGGCTACACTACAGCCTTGGGCGAGTTAATGAGAAATACTTGTGATCAGTGTGAGAACGCGCACATGGCGGGATCAGTTCAGATCCTTGTTTATTATTGTATTATTGCCCTACAGTGGGGCGTGAGAGCCAATTAACATAACAATTGCTATTTTATTCACCACGTAATACTATATGTTTGTTGTAACGCGGAACTGCGCGAGCGACGCTTGTCACTCATAATTGTGTGTGTTTGTACAACTGGGATGGTTTACATACGGGATGTAGGATTTTGCGTGATAATTATTTGTTGGTGGTCTGCTTCGCTTTTGGTCTGATGAAACGACTAAAACCATACGAAAATTGTTACGCAAGTCAGTCAAGTTAGTCATCCACATTTTTTCTTTTAAAAGAAGCAGTTCTATCTTACACTTATTAATAGTGTGGATATCACGACACTGGTAGTTACTAATGAAAAGATCAGAACGAATATAGGTAGTTAATACACAATATTTTTGTAGGTACCTACCTACCTACTCGAATCCCAAATTCTACATGGGTAGTGGATTCTGCTTCATAAGAAATATAAGAAATTTATTACAACAGAGCAGTCAATTTTGTACGGCAGATGAAAAAGATTTCGCGGAAGCTATAGAAAAATGCTCATAATAAAGCGTAATTGATGGCGTAGGTATACTGCTCAAACGCGATGTTTTTAAGGAATTTTAATTATCACAATGGAAATATGATGACGGCATTGCCTTGGTTGTGAGGTAATGTTTGTCCATGTACATCGTGTGGAATAACAATAGCTGCACATCCGTCGGCTCCGGCCTCAGATTAATTCGCCGGCCACAGGAAAGCGTTTCAGATAACTGGCAACCATGTTTTCCTGTTCGTATTATCCTGTTCAGATACGGAGCTTAAATCCAGAAATTTCCGAGCGCTACATGTTTTGTTCTGCCTAATGTCTAAAAGCCAGACTAATGTTATTATACCGTATCGTATTCACAAAAGTGGTTAATATAATCTGTTATGATGATCTCGTGATGTCTATTGCCCATTACTTGTTGCAAGTTTGTCAAAAATTATAAATATTGGCACTTTGCCACAGTTGATGGCCTGAAACAGTATAGGATTTGTTTTATCTGACTACAAGTGAAAACTAGTACGCAGAATCAGTAAAACATTATACAGAAAATTGGGATTAGTTAGTCTACTTAATTTCCTCTCCTAGTGAACATAAGAATCTTCACATAAAATAATGTTTGTGTATTGTTACAGTCCACGGCCATTATTAATTTCCGATCGTAAATGTTTATTTAGCCATAAGCAATTATCATACACTGGGCAAGTTTCCATTAAAATCGAATGTTTGAACGTCTGTGTACTATAATTGTTTTAATGTATCATGCATATGTTTGTATTGATTATTTTGTATGCCTCGGGTTGGTGATTAACCACGATAATTTAATAAAATATGATAAATATGCAATTTAAAATAATGTTTAGCTTGGCTATCCATCTTACTGTTAGCGATATTTCAAAAAGCACACGAATCACTTCGATTTATGGGCTAGGTAGCCTTGAGAGTTTTACGGGAATCCATTAAAAGAATATGTAACGTAACATTGAATGTACTTGTGTCGCTTTGCGAAACAGAAGATCGGTAAGAAATTTTATAAGAAATCAGTGTAAAAAGAGCTTGCTAAATTTGGTCGCTAAATAAATAGATTTGAATCTGATTTATTCCAAATCTAAGGCATATTCTTAAAATTCGCTACTTTTTTGTGCACGATCTCCGAATCTTAGAATCTATTGTCCAAACAAAAAATAAGGTCATTTTAAGCATAAACGCCGGAATAGACTTTAAGATCTTTGAACTTTGGTTTCTTTGTTGGAAATAAGTTTCATTCTTTCTCTTCAAACATACATGGTTTTATGGCATTCCGATTGCAATTTAATGTTGCAATTCGGGAATATCACTCGCAACCAAGTTGCGAAATGATGAGGCCAATGCTTGATACGAGGAAGTGCAGTGGCCCAGTTAACTGCGCATAAATTCCTCTCCTTAGTGCCTTTTTATCAGCCATAAAGCATTATCGCTAAAACGGTTCGATGCAACCGAATAAATTCCACTATAATAGAATATCGGAAGATAAATTTGCCGTTTCAGTTTACATTTTTCACCCACTAATGTTTAATATCGGTTGCCTCCACTCACCGTCTATAACAAATGGCCAGTTTAACCTCGTTCGTGAAAAATAGCCGAATTGTTTACTGTTGAATCGTAATTTTAATGGTGATGTCACAAGCGGCGATAAGAAGTCGTTCACTTGTCCGAGAGAGACGGCGCTCGACCGCCGCGCCGCTCTCCTCTAATGCTATTTGCGGAACAATGCTGCTTCCAAACGGAAAATCAGTTCTGGACCTATCGTCATTCGGAAAAAAACTTCTCATTAAATGTGCACCATCTTATGCGTTACATCGTACAATATCAGACGCTATAAAAAGTTAACTATCCAAGAATTGTTCGCCACATTTCGAACGGATGACCGCACACTTAGATCATCAACTATAATTAATTTATTCAGCTATAAATTTAAACTACGTGAAACTAAAAAAATCCCAAGAGACTATTGTATTTTATTAAATTAAAAGCATACGGTTGTTAAATTGAAGGTGAGGGGAGGGTGAAGCCTAACGATCAATACGCAGACAGACACGTGTCGCGTTCGATAGCAACGTCAACTGAATTCCCGCGGCATTACATACATGCTTGACATAGTTTTATTAAAAATCAATGTGCTGAACATCTGCCAGAAACCAATACAAATAAAAATTATAACAAAATAAATCGAAGAAAAAGATCAGAAAAGAGACTACAGAGAATATTCGTACCGTCGAGAACCGGACGAGCCGTCAATTATTAATTACGTTAAGATCGATTTGCGTCTCGCGCTCCGCTCGACCCCATTCGACCCCACAATAGCTCCATTTATTGATTTATCCACAGCCGGCTCGTACCACACTGTGGCACTGTAAATATCGATTCCCTCCAGCGCGCTTACGTTACGAGGTCAAGAGTACAAACTACAACATAATGACGATTGGCGTAATTGCAGTTGTCGGCAATTCTATTACTCTAATTGACAATATGGCCTCATCGGATCGTTGTGATTTATTGGTGCAGCTCTAGGGCGAGATGCACCATTTGTGTGCGGAATTACAATAAAAATAGGTTCTCCGCTATCGATCCACTCGGAACCGATCTTGGTCGTTATTAGAGCGTAATAATATATACCGTTTGCTCCATTATTTTCCATTTGTATTTTTATGTAGCATCGTCGATATGTCCCTTACGTATCAAACATCCCCAAAATCTCGAACAGCTAAATGATACAATGTAGACGAAAGTAGACTATGTATTAATAGAGACAGGCAATACATCAACGCTGACCTTTCTCAGCTCATTATTATGTAGTTCGCGCCATCACGCTGTCGTCGTTAGTCCTTTGCAGGCAATTTGTGTGGGACCATTTATTTTCCTCTCGTTTGTGGTTTTATTTGACCTGTGTCACCCTGTGTCACCAGATGCGGCTTATTTCCTTCCTAATAACCGTTTATCAAGCGCTAAGCGCTAACAATAGCTGGTTTATGTAATTTAGATGTACATTCGTCGCGCGAGGAATTTGTGATGGCTCTGGTTTATGTCTCGTAATTACAAGCGCTGTAAATGAGATAAAGTGCCGCTTTACTGACGACCACAAAATTGGCGGCGACTTGACGCGTTTACCCAATATCGATAAAATCTCTAGTGAATGGTTTATCTCTCATTGTCATCTACAATTGTTTTGGCGAATAGCAGCGACAAATCAAACTTGTTTAAGGAAAATCGATTGAAGAAGTTATAGGTGAAAAGTTGGGACGGCGCCAATCGTATCGACCCAGTGAGCATCTCCCGAAGAGCTAGTCTCGAGCGTTCAAATAGCTGACCCATTGTTGTCCTAATTGCTCGCTCATCGTGTGCCCTTTCTGATTCTGAATCACGGGCACATTTAGATCCTTTCTATTTCTGGTTTATCACATCTGATCATAGCGATGTACGTCCACAGGAATCATTACCGTATCACAAATACTATCTGTGTTTTTAGAAACATTCTGGCCACATTTTATTATTGAAGACTTCATGGTATCTGATTTATGTTGCGCTACTAAATAATGAAAACATTTTTTGATCCCAGTCTACGATAATTTAGAGCAGAAACTCGTTGTTTGGATGATAATCTAGATATTCATGCGTACGGCGAATACCGGTTCCGATAGTTTGACATAAATGTGTGCTGGCGCTCCATTTGGTCAGAAATGCGAGTGCCAAGCGCGGTGTTGACAACGCACTTATCTAATCGAGTGTTGTCTGCATCGGGCGCGGATTGCAAATGAATTTGCATATTGGGTTGGCGTGCGGCCAGCGGGCCTGTCGCGATAGCCGCGCGTGTGCCCACCACACCAATCGGCTACATTTTCTTTGGGTTTGCGTCTAGCTGATTCGCTTTTTATCATCCTGTTTTAATAATCTATATATGGGTGATTATACAAAAATGGGGTAACTTTTAAGGATATTTTGTTTACTATATTTTTTATATCAGATTATTACAAATTAGGGTGTATGTGATAGCTAATCTAATGAATATATTGTTCCAAATCGGGCCAGCCACTTTTTTAAGTAGATTGTGAGATATTTTAAATTTTCTGGATTTGGCCTCCAGGGGACTGACAAGGCTAACATAGTACTGATAAAAAACACAATTTTGTAATATTCTTAAAGAAATTCAATGAAAATTACTACAAATCTCTCAGTTTTAATAATGGCACATATCTTTTAAGTATTAAAATCACTTAGTTACATTTAAAAATGATAATTGATAATATATTGTGATACTGGGAAAAAACAATGTCTCAATTTTCAAAACAGCCTTCTGACATTTAACGCAACGTGAATATTCTTACTCTCTTACTTAACTTACTACTTTGACTTAGTTTTACTTAATATTTCAAGTAATTCACAAACAATAGAAACAAAAAAAACGGCCAAGTGCGAGTTGGACTCCTAACAAACCTATTTTTTATTATGTTTGTAACTTAAAATTTACACTTTTAGCAATTTTTCCTTTATATGTGTTATAAGACATTGCTTTTTACCATATTTTAAGACTGTATACACGGCAAGCATCCTGTGTATTTTTTTATTCCCTTGCGAATATTTAAATTTGTGGAAATTTGCAGTATTAACGGATGTAGGTATCTTTTAATTGCGTTGCGTTCTAAGTTTAATTTTTTTACAGCCCCAAGGGTTCTTAATGTTGAGTATTTAATATAAATTTCAAATTGATACCTCCACGCGCTTCAAAAAAACGTCTTACCAGACAAACGGACAACAAAGTGATACTATAAGTATAAGGGTTCTGTTTTTTCCTTTTGAGGTTCGGAGCCCTAAAAATCTAACATTATTTATGTTAAAAGTACTAATTTTCATAAAATGGTTCATGGTTTTTAACCAAAGGCTTGAATGAAAGTCTCATCTGAGTTTTCATAAGAGCCTTTTGACATTTTTATAATGTTATTAAAATAATTAACTTTTATGTTATTTTCAGGTAATTTTACTTCACAATATTATACGTTTACGTATTTATCTAATAAATACATATAACAAGCTATGCCCTGAAAGCATCAAAATCAATAATTAAAATAAAATAAGATCTTTTAAATAAGATTATTAGTAGTTTGTTTCAATTGCTCTTTTCTTTGCTACTCTTTTTTAAATGTTTCTTCCCTAGTCAAATTCAGTTTCTTTTAGCGTGGCGCATGATGTTTTAAACTGAAATATCAAATAGAAATGCTTATACCAATAGCAATCAAGATAAAAGTTCTCAAAAACGATAGAATCATCAGTACTATGGGGTCGCGTCAGTCCACTGGCGCGATATCTGACATAGGACTGATGCCAGCGGATTGATAAAAAGGGACTTAATATGAGATTATAATCACAAATTATGTTTTTTTGCCTTATTTATTATATCAACAAACTATATTTTTACAAATCATACTTAACCATGTATGAATGAAAATAAAAATCAGTTTAACAATAAAATAACGACTCACCATAGGACTGAAATGTTGACTGGCGCAGCATGAATTTAGAGGACAAACACAACCCTAGCGCTGGTACAGTTATGACGGCCATCAAAATATGGGATGCACAAGTAACTTCATTGCCATCATTAATATTTAGACAGGGATTTGACCTCGACTTGGTGATATTTAGCGAGAATTTCATATTTAAAAAACACACAACGGACTGACCAATAAAAACGATGACAAAGTTTATTTTTATTTTTTAAATAAAATGTTAAACATTTCGTTATGAAAGTTATACTATATAATACTATGTATATCAAAGATTGTCCTGAGTTAGTAAGTTTTCTCTAATCAATGATAATGTTTATAAAATAGTCACTTGATTGTTGGTTTTCGGAGTTGTGACATGCCAAAGTACTGATTATTTAAGTATTAATTTTGTTTTTTTATCAATTTGTATTTTAAATAAAGAAGTGAAAGTCAGTGACCAAATAAAGGACGCTTTATTGTTTTAAAATAGATTGTTATTTGATTAAAATATAATAAGACTTTGTATAAATTGGCTGGTGACATTGAGTTACCCCATTTTTGTATAATGACCCATATATAAAACTCAAAGGTGACTGATATAGTGATCTATCAACGCACAGCTCAAACCACTGGACGTATCGGGCTGAAATTTGGCATGCAGGTAGATGTCATAACGTAGGCGTCCCCTAAGAAAGGATTTTAGAAAATTCATCCCATAAAGGGGTAAAATAGGGGATGAAAACTTATACCATAGAAATTTATCTTTTCCACGCAAGCGAAGCTGCGGGCAACGGCTAGTGTGTGTATAAATTAATTGTTATGTATAGACTTATAGACGAGTAAAATACATTGCTGGTAATTGAAGGAATGGTGAAAAAGCAGCATCTTAGACGAGTAGGTTTTAAGCAGTAACTTCTTCAAATAGATATTTAATTTCTTTATCGATACCAGAAATTATTGTTGAATGATTAAAGTGTCTTGTCTTAGTTTTGTATACAAGTGTTCGGGCAGCCCTGCAGTGACTGCAAACAACGTATTTACTCTTACTCGACGCGCTGGCGTTGTGACAAAAGCAAGATCGGCGGCGCTCTAATTTATTTACATTTTTTCGGATTGTTTACTGATCGCTGTGTTGCTTTCAGGAACATTAAAGCTTTATTGCTTCTCTAAATATAGCGCTGGCTATCTTGAATTCACTTAGCTCTGCCCTACTGCCGGTTCTCTCGTATCGTTTCAAATTCAAATATTTAGTAATAGGTAGGACTGTTTAAACGCGATAAGTAACATAGCTTAGTGATTACAAACAAGTGCGAGCTGATAAATTACGCACTTTGCTAAGTATGCGGCCGTTGGAACCGTCGCAAAAACCTCCGGCAGTGACGTCATTTTGAGTCACGCGTCCTCGCTCGCTAAGGCTTCGTCTTCGATCGCCGCATTGTTATCGTATACTATCGCTGTACCAAGGCCAATAGATTATATGTAATTATTTAATGCAGATATCTATTAAGTACCTACAACGTGTTGCACGAAACGTACTCGCTATTTGTCATTATTAATTTCACATATTAAAACTGCGATAAAGTGCCTAAAATTACTAGCGAATGGAGTTTACCCGCCGCATAATCTGAACGTATCTTATCACCCTCTTATCGTTTTTTATCGAAGTTTAATTATTCGTATTTTCAGACTGACAAACAGCATTCGGTTTAATTTGACCATATCGCGCATTATTGCTGTTTGAAATCTGATTATTCTCAACCATTGCCGTAAAAATATGTGTTCCAATTTGGGTATTGTAGATGATCCTCAGAATAACGAATCCTATGGAACTGCCGTAATTGTTCAATTTGACGCGGAAATAATAATGATATACCCATCTCTTTCTCACAACAGTGGTTTTACCTTAGAAAAAGCATCTACACTCTTTTTATTAGCGCCCTCTTCATTGGCATCGATGTACCTTTGGTGCCACGGACGCCATCTTACTTTACGGTTTTGTTTACATGTGGGAAGATGTCATTGTGAAATTTTTACGATTTTCCAGTGTTTTTCGACCATATACGAGTGTATTAAGTATAATTGAAACTAATAATAGGTACCATGAAGTGTTCTATAGTAGGTTGTGGCCTATGCCAAAGCAAGAACAAGCCGAATCTAACCTTTCACCGGTAAGTGGCTAACATTTCGTTAAATTGTTGCATATAATAAAGTATTTTTATTATCAAGTGTATAGAAATCTTTTAATCATCTTAGTTATTATGAGCTGTAGAAACCCGCAATATTCTCATTATTTCTTTTGCATCGAAAACATAAACATGAGTGCTAGTGTCGAACATCATCGCATAAACACCTTATCGATAAATTATTAATTTGTTTATTAATTACGTACGAAGTTATATATTGTTGTATATTTTCTCGTTTTAGTTTACCAAGTAACGAATCACTGCGGCGGCGAAAGGCATGTTTGGAAAAGATTGGCATAGAAAATATCCGGCCAGGAAGTAAAAACATTAATGTGTGCTCATTGCACTTTTAAGAGAGCGCATTTAATAAGACTTTAAACATCGTTAGATTGAGAGATGATGCTATCCCAACAGTATTTGCAAAGGTAAATAATTCATCAATCTTTTTATTTAACAACTAGATGCTCCGCGCGGTTTCACCCTCGTGGTTCAAGTCCTGTTGGTCGTAGCATGGTGATATATGTATATCTTATAGCCTTCCTCGATGAATGAGCTATCTAACACTGAAAGAATTTTTCAAATCGGACCAGTAGTTCCCGAGATTAGCGTGTTCAAACAAACAAACAAACTCTTCAGCTTTATAGGTAATATTAGTACAGATTTTATTTAGCTCATCCTGTTTGTTTTTTTAGGTCCAAGGTAGTAATTGAAACTGTACCCCTTACTGTTGACCGATAAATCTCCAACATTATTAAGATCTTTTTCTATAGGTACTTTATATTGTAAAAAGGAAAGATTTGATTGTGTATGCACAAAAACTACTACCAGTACAAGTCCAATTTTTTATATTCTTTCGTTGTTGGAAAGCTATACTATCCATAAGTATAATACACTATGTTTGTACAATAAATCCTTTTAATAAAAAAAAAAATACTAAAAGTTTTACAATTTACCAAATATTGAGTCTATGTTTCTGTAACAATCTATCTATTATTACTTGGAACCATAATATCCAATGTTATAAGTAACATTTTAATCTCTTTCAGGCAGACCATCCATCTCAATTTGCATTAATTGACATGTCAAATATAATATGAAAATGCCTATATGAAATAATTGTTGTTTGAAATGTAGAATTTTTTATCAGCTTTAAAAAAAAGGAAACTTCAATAGATTCATGCGTATAATTATGAGAATATCATTAATTAAAATTTATTTAATTTTTTAGGCTTCAGCACTCGAAGAATTAAAAAAATTAGAAGAAAAAGTGGAGAAACAGAAAAAGAAAATTAAATGTTTAAATGAAGTTGAAAATTGAAAATTGAAACCTTTAAAAATATCATTATTGCATTGAAGGAGAAGAATTTAATAAATATGGAGACATCCATATTATTACAGCAATGTGCTGGATCTCATGATTTTTTACATAGGCACAGATTTTAAAGTATAAAGGATTGCCTTTGACAAAACAGTACTCAGAAGAAATTAGAAAGTTTGCTCTGACCCTCATTTTTATTCGCCAAAGGCTTACGACTACATCCGCAGAACGTATGAGTCCTGTCTACCGCATCCATGTACCCTTAGCAAGTGGTACCAAAATGTTAATGCTGGACCTGGACTTTGCAAAGAAGCCTTTTGTACCCTTGAAGCCCGCATCTGTGAATACTGTCGCATGTACCTAAACATATATAGTAACCATTATTACTTAAATAAATTATTTTATAAAAAAAAATGTGTTTGTTATTTAACTATACTTGCCCCTGAACATCTGCTTGAGTCACTCATATATATATATATATTAGCCAGCGGCTCTGCTATCGTTTATTTTCGTACACGCGTACGAAGTCGCGGGAAAAGTACCCTATGGATGGCACCATGGTCAAATAAAATCCGATGTTAAATTACATCAAAATTGGCTTATCCGTTTTAGCGTGAAAACGGAATATAGTTTAAATTACTATAAAATATACTTTAATAATTATTTTTTATTATTTTATTTATTATTTTTATTAATATTATTTGTCCATAAAAGGCCGGCAAAGCACCTGTAACACTCCTAGTGTTGCAAGTGTTTTTGGCCGGTGGTGACCACTTACCATCAGGTGGCCCACCTGCCCCTTTGCTTGCTCTGACATGAAAAAAAATATACATACATATACACTTCGCATTTATATTATTAGTAGGATAAGATATGATAGGATTAGAGAGGATACTTATGTAAAGAAGCCGTTTTAACGTGAAAACAGAACGAAAGTAGGTACCTACTTTCGCATTTATAGTAGATATGTACTAGCTTTCCGTCCGCGTCTTAACCCGCGTTTTCAAAGGAAAACCCGCGTAGTTCGCGTTTCCATGTGATTTCCGGGATAAAACCTATCTTATGTGTTAATTCAAGTTACAAAATACAAAATTACAAAACATTCAAAAATACAAAATTCTTATTAATTCTGAATTGCTCATTCTGAACTCTCTCATCAATCGATACAATATTATCGACTAGGCGAACAAGTGAACGTCCCTAGTCCGCCATGTTTGTTCCCCGATTTGTTTACGTAGGTATGCAGCAAAAGTACATGCATAGGGCAGTTCCATAGGATTCGTTATTCAGAGAGATGATCTCATCTGAATTTGCATCGTTAGGCACAAACTGTCACGCCACTGATATAATACACCATGATGTGTGTGTTTACGGCTAAAGCAGACTGACGCAAAATGTTTAACAGGGACATCTCATCTATCACATAGTTAGTCATACACCTTGTTTTTGCATTAATTATAGTACATTGTTTACTTGATACACGCTCGAATATTGCCTCAATTATAAGGAAGCATGAAATCGCTCGTCTCGGTGTAAATGGTAATGGAGATTAAGACTATGAAAAACATTATTGTTACATCTGTATCAGATTTAGACTTAGCCGAAATGTAATGTTTACTCAATTGGCTGTAGATTGTCGGTTTGATTACTCGATTCGCCATAATCGACTCCATTGTACCGATTTTGTTTATAAATGAGTCAGTTCTTTTGTTTGCGTAGGTACTGCCGAGTTGGGTTTGTTAGTTTTTCTTAACCGCGAGTAGTTTAACAAGCATTGTATGTACTGGGTATTATGTTTCTGAACTAACGATATGTGGTTTACTGCGGTTTTGCTATGTTGGATCGTATGATCGTTGAGGCTGAGATTACTGACGTGTTTGGTTTCATGAGGCTTTGTCTAGACTCTAAAGTTACAAGTAAACTGCTGGTTGACCTCAAACCGTTCTAATTACAATATTTCTGGTTGCGAATATTCCAATAATGAATGTTATGAATAAGTAAATAACCTTCAACTTAACCTCGAAATCATAAATGTGTTGGACGCGGAATTGAAGATTTCAGGTTCTATCAAATATGGAGAGAAATGTCGAGATGTAGGTGTGGTCGAGTTCAAGGCGAGCGGAGGCTTTTGTTCGTGAACAATACACAGTCGCTACACACACGGCATACGAAACGACTGTTAAATCTTTACTCGTATCTATAAAGAGGCTAGGGATGTTATGTTTGCTAAACATTCGTCTTTGTCGCACGTAATTGGCGCCTGTTTGAGTTTTGAGACATAAACCGACAAATTTCTGTCTCTTTGTATATCGTGAAACATTTCCTGCTGTTATTTATAAACTGGCGCGTTTTCCTATTACGACTTATTTTTAAACAACACTGTATCACCATAGCTTTTAGCCCATATATTGGATAGCTTAATAGGTTTTATGAATCACATGTTCCCATGGAATAATTTGGCTATAGCAGCTCAACTGCGATGTAGCACTTCTCGGTAGAACATAAGGAAGACGTTTAACGGGGGCAGTGTCGCCAATCGGCCAGATGCGTCCCAGCAGCGGCAGGAACCGGTGTGCATTCTCGAAAGTTCTGCTCACGTGCCGGCTAATTATAGCAAGCAACGCCTCCGAAAGGTTAGCCACAGAATTAGCGTCGCCAAACTTAACTTGCACTTATTTTTACGACGTTTGATGTGCGATTACCGATGCGTTTAGGCACTATTCATAGGCTGGTTGGACTAATTCGATTGTAGAGAACGCCGCGGAAAAATGCTATTACCAGAATTGATGGAGCACACATCGGCGTAAACTTTGATGTAGGAAGTAGTTTTGGACGTAATTGCCGGAATGTTGTGAAGCCTTGTGCTCTGAACAACATTGAAGCAGATTGTATATGCTATGCCAATAGGCAATACACCTGAAACAGTGTCGCCGTCAAGCGGAAAATTTTATTCGTTACAGTTTTCCGTGAATAATGCATTTATAGAAACGCGTTGTTTACAGCGGCTCTTTATTAGGATCAAGGTTTCGGCGCCATGGCGTAGGGTAATGATACGAATATTCAGATGCACGGATTGATCGGTGATGCTCATAAACTATATACGAGTTCATTCATTTTGTGTTTATATTTGCGATCCCGATCGTTGGTTCACTGACTCTGGATTCACGGCGTTTGTTTGGCTAGATATTTTGGCCAAATGAGTCGAATTGACTTGATATATGAGCTGTGGGTGGACTAATTGCAGAGTGTGAATTGTGATACGAAAAAATAAAATGATATTGTTCTATCGTTTGCTCAAGTATATTTGGATGCATTAGTCATGCTTTTAAAACTGGTTGCCTAGCGCAATTTGGGTTGGTAATTAAAACGTACAAGATATAAGAAGCGATTGTATTTTCTTTAAGTGGATAGGTACTGTCGAATTAAATGGAATTTCTTAATTTCAAAGTTGATTATAAATATCCTATTTTCTTTTCATTACTTTTTGCAATGTACTGCTGTTCACCCAATCATATGCTATACCTATTTCATAGGTTTAGTCAAGCGCATATAATAACATGTTTGTTAACTCAAATCAATCAATGTCTTCCAGATTCACGGCCCCTGTGTGCATTGGATGCGCGTGATAGCAAACACATCGACGTGATTTGCATTCAAATACATGTCTTGTTTAATTTCATAATTGTATTGGCTATTGTTTTTTGTCCTTGGCGCCTGTAATATAGGATCAGTTTGGGATGTAGAAACGAATCATCAAATCGAAATGGGATGTGGTTTGTTTTAGTATGCATTTTTTGCGTGATTGTTTTGTATCCTGTGTCCTCGTTTGTGTACATCTTTATCACATTTTAAATAATAACTTTTTGTTTATATTACTTCACATTGTGAGTCGTTGTCTAGCTGAGGCGTCGTATGCGCGTGCGATGCCTATGCTGCGTTCGCCTACGCCCGAGACCGCTCGCGGTAAAAACAATTCCACAGTGCCTAACAGTGATATACAATGTAGTCAATGCTGCGTAGTAATAAATGAACTATTGTCCTTTATATCTAATAAAGTAGACACCCTTCCGGAGACCGCAATTATTCAAATTTGTACCAGTGCATATGGATATGAGGAAATCGAAGCTGCAAGAACAATCGTTTATAAGTTGCTTACACCGTCGAAGAAATTAATGAGGCGAAAGGAAGGCTCGGAACAAAAAAGTTTGCAAGAAATTATCAAACTAATTAAGGAGACTGAACCTGAGTCCTTGCCATGTTTTGTTGCAAAAAACTTAAATAAACTCCCACCTGTGACGTTCGACCATATCGATGTGACGACTTTTTTAAAAGAAATGACTTTATTAAAAAATGACGTAGCCAATATGAAGGCCAAAACTACTTGTTTGAAAGAATCATCTAAACAGAACGCAGATATTGAATATTTGAGACAAGATATTGTGGAAGTTAAACGTATGATTTCTTGTTTACAAGAAATTCATCAAACGTCTCAATCATTAGTCATCGAACGCAATGTGCAAAACAAAGAAGCGACCGCGAATGCATTAGCGATCTCCGTCTCTCCCGTATCGCGGCCGAAGCAGGCGCCCCCTCTCGCACCGGTGTCAACAGCTGCGCCCGCGCTCTCTTCTCCACGCATGCAGACCGCCGCTACAACGATCCCCCTCCCGCCTGTGGAACCTGCGCCCATTCAATATCTTGTAGCAAGCGATAACAACAATGTAAAAGAATTAAATCAAATACGACGCTTTGAATGTAACGAAAACAATGTTATGTCATTAAACGTGTATCCTAAGTCAATGGGCCTTAGTCAAACTGCAAAGCCGTCTTATAGTGAGGTAACAAAATCGAATGATGGTTTTACGATAGTTTCAAGTAAAAAGCGTATTAAAAATAAGTTTTATAATCGTAATGGTACCGCAGAGTTATCTAGTAAGTTGCGCGTTGCGGAATTAACCTCTGCTGTCTATGTGTCACGAGCTAGTAAAACAACTACAGCTCGTGACTTAATGGAATATATAAATGACATGGGCGAGGAGTGTTTAAATGTTGAATTATTGCCCCAAAAACAGGAAACACAATTTGTTTCTTTTAAAATAGTAATTAATAAAAGCAAATTAGACCGCCTGCTTAGTGCCGATTTTTGGCCTAAGGGAATTAAATTTAGACGTTTTCGCGATTTTGTGCCAAGGAACAATACAAGTAGTTTTAAAAATATTAATAATGGACGATAAATCATTTACTTATTGTATAACTTCTTATAACTGTAAATCAGTTAAACGATCGATTAATTATATTCGTGATTTAATTAAGTATACCGATATACTCATTTTACAGGAGACATGGCTTTTGCCACATGATTTGAATTTTATAAATGAAATAAATAGTGAGTACAGTGGCGTGGCCAAGTCGTCTGTGGACACGTCCACGGGAATATTGAGGGGCAGACCCTATGGTGGGTTGGCCATATTGTGGAATAAAAATAAATTCCCTTTTGTAACTCCTATTCAGTGTGCTAATAATCGTCTTGCGGCTGTTCGAATATTAATAGGGAGTAAGTTAATGTTATTAATTAATGTATATATGCCAGTTGATAATAAGGACAACATGACGGAGTTCATTGATTGCTTGGCCGAAATAAATGCTATTATTGACGAGTCGGACACTCAATGTGTTTATATTATGGGAGACTTTAATGCTCATCCTTCCGCCGAGTTTGGCCAGGAGTTAATTAAATTTTGTAAGGATATGTTGTGGGAATGTGCAGATTTTAATATACTCGGCATAGATTCTAGTCATTTTACATATATTAGCGAAGCACATGGCTGTCAGAGATGGTTGGACCATTGTTTGACGACAAAAGCCGCATGGCAAACAATATCGAAGGTAAATATTCACTACGACGTTGGGTGGTCGGATCACTATCCATTAAGTATTACATGTCGAATATCTGACGAGATTATACCAACAATCATCTCTGACAGTAATGTGAATAGACTGAATAGCTTTAATAGAATTAAGTGGGGTGTAAGAACGGAGGAACAGATTAGTAGTTTTCAAAAGTATTGCTGTGATAAATTGGACAATTTCTGTGATATTTTTATTTGTAAATGTAGTAGTATGCACCAATGTAAACATCTTGATGAGCATCATTTATATATTAATAGATTATACGATCATATTGTGAATATTTTACAAAAAGCTGCTATTTTTAGTGGAAGCGTAGTAAACAAAACGAAAAATAGGAAACATGTAGTAGGCTGGAATTTCCATGTTAGAGAGAGCCATCAGGTAGCTAGATATTGCTTTAAGGAGTGGGTGGAATCGGGCAAACCTTTAAATGGACCTTTATATGATAATATGAGAAAGAGCCGTATAATATTTAAAAATAAAATTCAGTGGTGTCAGAAAAATGAAGATCGTATTAAGATGAATACATTAGCTACATGCAGTAAAAACAAAAACTTCGTAAAATTTTGGCAAACTACAAAAAAGCTTAATGGTAGAGAGAGTAGATCGGTTTCTGTAGATGGTGTGCAAATGTCAGATCAGATTGCAGAGATATTTGCTAATAAATTCAAAACTAAGCCTCTCCCTGTCAGGAGTGTGCCCGGTGTTGAGACCGTCAATCACAACGAGCCAGTAACTATAGATAAGGAATCATGCATAAAATTTACTCATAAAGATGTTAAAAAAGCCATAAAAAGCATACAAAGGGGGAAATCACCCGGCTATGACGGTCTCAGCATTGAGCATATAATTTGGGGAAGTGAGAAGTTGGTCGAACATTTGTGCAACCTATACAACAAGTGCATAAAATATTCTTATTTGCCCAAAAATTTGATAAGAACAATAGTTGTGCCTATTGCTAAAAATAAAAGCGGTAATCTAGGCGATTCGTCTAACTATAGGCCTATATCTTTAGGAACTATATTAAGTAAAGTGCTGGAGCGTCTTATTCATCCTGAAATACAGAGATCATTAAATATTAATGAAGCACAGTTTGGTTTTCGTCCTGGACTATCAACGGACGCCGCTATTTTTAGCCTAAAGAGTACCATAAATTATTATAAGCAACACAAAACATCGGTGTATGCTTGCTTTTTAGATCTTAGTAAAGCTTTTGATCTGGTAAATTATGGTATTCTTTGGGATAAACTGGAAGCAACAGGAGTTTCTTACAGTGTAGCGCGTCTGTTGAGATTCTGGTACGGAAATCAAACAAATTATGTCAGATGGGGCGACTCCATGTCTAGCGGGTATAGGTTAGAATGTGGAGTACGTCAAGGAGGGCTAACCTCTCCGGACCTGTTCAATCTCTACATAGATGGATTGATTGGCGAGCTCAGGGGAACCAGGGTTGGATGTCATCTTGGCGACGTGTGCGTAAACAATTTAAGTTATGCCGACGACATGGTTCTGCTGAGCCCCTCAATTAAGGGTCTGAGAAAACTACTCTCAATTTGTGAGAATTATGCTAATTCTCACGGCTTGAAGTATAACGCTTTAAAGACCGAATTGATGGTATTTAGATATGGACAGGGACCGGAGAGAATACCTGGGTTATTTTTGAATGGTTCTGCTGTTAAAATCGTGGAACAATTTAAATATTTGGGTCACATTTTGACGGGGGATCTAAGAGACGATTCAGATATTGAACGAGAGCGCAGGGCCCTTGCAGTCCGGAGCAACATGCTGGCGCGAAGATTTGCCAGGTGCACTACTGACGTTAAAAAATTGTTATTTAAAACATATTCCATGTGCATGTATACGTGTCAATTGTGGTGCAACTTCACAAATAAAGCGATTTCTTCATTGAGAGTGCAGTATAATAACGCATACAGACTCTTCATGAAACTGCCCAGGTTCTGTAGTGCATCTGGCATGTTTTTGGAGACGAGGGTCCCGGATTTCAGGGCTTTAATGAGATCTCGAATCGCAAATTTTTGGGAGAGAATGAGACGCTCCAGTAATAGTATTCTGGTGGCTGCCTCTAACTATTATGACAATCCAGTACTTCTGTACTGGTGCAAAGTTCACTCACCATATTATGCTAGGGATAAACCTATAAAGCCAAGAAAAAACTATAAATGATGCTCTAATTGTCTTTAATCTTAATCTTTTTTATATATATTACTTTTATATGGGAACCCAACATTTCCTGAAATAAAACAATTTTATTTTATTTATTTATTTATTTATTTATTGTTTGTGTCTGCAAGTTATTATTAAAATAAATGGCATTTTCATAAACATTTTAATCGCGTATGCTCAGGCATTACATTTGATTCTCTCATACACTTTAAATAGCTATGAGCACCGAGTTAATACGTAAACACTGGCAGCTCTTTTGATCGGATTCATTAATTTTAAAAGTACTACATTGTACCAGAGAAAGCGTCATTTCTCGAACTATAGTCCTTTTCAGCTATGATGATTCCTGTGACACTTCATCGTGTTCCGAATTACGTATTTTATGTTTAAAACGCCAAAATAATTTTAGTGCATAATATTTTTATTTTATGGCGGCATTATTACCAAAAATATCAAAATGAAACATCTTAAGCTTATAAATCAAAAACAGTATTATTTAGTTTAATATAATGAAAAATAAAATAAAATAACACACAAATATAATACCTACGCAATTCGTGTACATGAAATGGATCGTTGAAAAATCATAGAGTTGGAAAATCATATAATCGGCGCCCATCTTGTGATCGTTTGTCAATCGAGTCAATCGTCTGTACGAGTGCGTCAGCCTTGTATACAAGTTGCATTTTTATATTGATATTTTACGTGGTATTCTGTTATTGTTACTAATTGTTATTGTTGACTTTTTGTTGCTGTTGTTTGCTAAGTTTCCTTAGTTAATTGTTGGCGAAATGCCGAAAAAACTAATTTTGGTACTTTATTCAAATCGATTTCATTTCCATATAAAATATTATCGACTATCGGAAACAATTGATATGATTTCAGTAAAGACATCTCTACACGTGTCAAAAATCGATGTGTCACAGGAATCATCTTAGCTGGAAAGGACTATAATAATACCTATTATGTAGTCCTTTTAAATACCTTAAAATAACATTTATCGCACTATGTACGATTTTACCAATAAAATAGGTTTCGTGGCGATATTATTGTATCTACGTTCGTTGCTGATGTTTGCAACTAATACATTAAAAGGCGATTAAAAAAATGTTCCCATTTCAAAGCAATAATTATACTGTTTAGTACTAAAGTATGTTAATTAATGTAACAATGAGCGATAGCAATTCGATAAAAGCACTCATTTAAATTTCCATGTTAATTCATTAATATTGTTAACTGGTTTTTCTGATTTATTCATGTGTTGAGTGATCTCCTCTGTTATGGTCGTTAGAGTGGACCTACTTAGTTGGGAGTATGTGTATTTGACCTTATTATCATATTTAATTATAAATAAACCGGATTATTTACTACTTACATGCGTAGATCAAAACGACGGCTTCGTATAGACTCGTCGGCAGCGTGAATAATTAGCTATCGTACGTTTATTTGAATTTTGTACGGAATAACAATATAATAATTATGTAAGTTTTTACTTTCTCTACCAGTTTGAAGGTAATCAAGTTTTTGCTCAAGGTTTTAAATATTTCAGAATGAATAAAAGATCCAACTTACATATCGTATTAAAAAGAGAAATTGAAATGTTCAATGATTTGATTTTCTTTTGTACTATGAGTAAATTTATAAACTGCTGAACCTAATTTCAAATTCTTTCACCAAGAAAAACTACTATAGATTTTTTGTAGTCTTCAACTCTGTTCCATGACATCAAATTAGCCAGAAATTTATAAACGTTAACTATAGCTGTTTTACAATCTCACTGTGTACAAAACTTTCAGAGCATAATATCATCATACACAAATCTAATTCTTGCATATTATGCATATTCCAGGCAACGGCACGATAGACTTCCCCGAGTTCCTTACCATGATGGCCAGGAAGATGAAGGACACGGACAGCGAGGAGGAGATCCGCGAGGCGTTCCGCGTGTTCGACAAGGACGGCAACGGGTTCATATCGGCCGCCGAACTGCGCCACGTGATGACGAACCTCGGGGAGAAGCTCACGGACGAGGAGGTTGATGAGATGATCCGTGAAGCGGACATTGATGGCGACGGACAGGTCAATTATGAAGGTGAGATATGGGGTACATGGGTGGGTCAAACTCAAACATTTATTTATTCAATTATTAGACTCCTTATAAAAGCACTTTTGAATCGTCATTTCATATCTTTAACATTTACCACCAATTCGGGAAGCAGTATTTATGGAGAAGAACAGGCAAGAAACTCCATATTTGCTCTTTTAACATCATGTCAATTTTACAATTTAAAAAGCTGTGGGTGTTTAGGTTTAGATAATGTTTATGTACAGATACTGGATGTTTAGGAGCAGATGAGCAAGGGTTAACTGTGGTATATCATAAAGCGCGTTTACTAGGGGGTAATTTATGGCAGGAATGACAGAAGCGTGGCTACTGGTACTGCGTGCGTAATAGGAAAAGAGACAGATTGCGAAAGAGTCGAATGTAGGGCCAATAACATTGTTTTTTTTTTTTTTGTATTGAGATATACAAATACATAGAGTAGGCTAAAATATCAATGTTTTTATGTTCTGTTCTAAATATGCAGACAGAATAAATAGCTCTATGATTCTAAATTATTTCTGTCAAGTTTTTAATGGATCATAGTTTATTATTTTATTCAATATTGTTTATCAACAAATATGAGCGCCGCCCACGCTAGTTAGCGAATGGCACGTGATTCTAAATATTATAATGGTTTATCGTTAAAAGTATTCTTATTGCTTTTTAAGACATTTCCATTAATAATATATGATAGGACCATAATCATTAGTATATGAGCATAATACCAACTTAAAATTTAGCAAGACTAGGATTTATTCTTCAAATAAAATAGTGTTTTAATTTGTAATCATAACAATAAATCATTGAATTGAGAATTCATGGTTTGAAGTCTAAAAAATATATGAGTTGTAACATATGCATGCTTTATACACTGTTCTTTTAACAAATGATTGTAATTCACACCTCTACTAAAAGCCCCTAACACTGGTGAAAGTTATTGCATATGTTATTATTCTCAAATCTCTCAACTTCCAAAAACCTATCTAAAATTGCAAATTGTGATTGTTTTTAGCCATACTTATTTGTGTTTTAAAAATGTATTGTTTTAAATCGAGCACACTGGTAGCGGCGACCGACAGAGATTTGTCTGTTTACAGACTTCCATGCGCTCGCGCAAATGATATTCGCGCGCGGCGACGGGGGCCGCTAGCTAGCTTAGTAACTAACATAAGGACACGCTGTGATCTCGATATATTTAGTGCGCAAGGCCTACGTCCGTCGCCTCTAGGTACACAGTGCATTCAATGGTTTGCTGCTCGTTATTAACTGTTCCTACATTCTGCAGTGTTGCCACCTACATACATGTTTCTATCTATCGTAGCACTCACTGTCTGTCACCTATGTCACGGTCCGCCCCCCGCGGCGGACTCGGTAGTTTTTTCGCCTTCGATTTTGACGGATCCTTTATAATATTTTCGAAATTTTTTTTTTACTTTTTTCTCTCTGGCATCCCCTTTGATGTACCTCCCCGTAACGCCCCGCCCAGTTGGCAACACTGGTAGCTGTCCCGTGTCGTGTGGGTCGGTGTTGTGTCCCGGGGGCCGCCCGCAACCCCGTTCCGCGCGGCCCCCCGCTGCATGTCTAACCTTTCTGTCTCGAAGAAATACCACCTCGACCCCTCGCACCGAACGAGCAGCAAACACGTCGCGTGACGTCACGGGACGAGCGACAGGCGTAGGCGTAGTGCATGTACGAGTAGCGTTACTGTAGCGGGTAGTGGGGGGAGGGGGGGGGGGAGCGCTCGGGTGGTATTTCGCGTCCCCTGGTAGTGCGGCGAGCTCGAAGCTTGCGTTTCCGCTACTTAGCGTTCTAACAGGTTGTTCTAGTGCATCTCTCTCTGTCGGTTACTATATCTGTGTTGTTTCCGTATTATCTCTTAGAGGGGTCGTGTGATGTGTGGTGTTCGGGCGACGTTAAACCCTCCGACTAATGCGCTCTTTTTGTTTGTTTGCAGAATTCGTCACCATGATGACGTCGAAGTGAGCCGCCGGCTAGTGTGTGTGTAAAAGAATTTAAATATACATTTTGTTTCATGACACACAATATTACCATCGTATTGGACCTGCATTTCTCTAGTGTTTGCGATAAATTAAATATTGTCATCGTTTCAGTTTAATGGTATAATTGTATAGCGGCGAGGGCCCCGCCACTCGTCCTTAGACTTAAAGTATTCCGTTAATGTAACTATTGTAAGGGTCGCTCGAGCGGCGTGTGTGTGTGCGTGCTCTGTGTTGCGTCGCGCCTAGTGTATGCGGTGCTAGCGTCCGCACCTTTCCGATACATTTTAATGTAATTTTTTTTCAAGTATGAGATATTTATAAAGTACGTGAGATAAAAAATTTGAAAAAATCCCAAAAAAATGTACCGTGCGGGCGCGGGGCGGCGGATTCTCGGAATTGTCAACCAATACCTGCTCGCCTTCGGCTATAACGTTTTCCATTTTTCTATTTATTCATTGTGTTGAGTCGAACCGTTTCTTAAATCGTGTAACTTGTTATAAATTATTATTAGCGGTTAAAGATGTAATGTATCTAATACATGTGTCACTACATTTCCCGTGATGTAATCTACTGTAACACTAGTTTCACTATTCATTTCACACAGTAAACTTAATGTAACGTAAACATTGTACTTTACTCTTGCATTATTTAATACTATTATTCTTAGAATATGACATAATTGTGATTATTTAATTTAATTATCTATGTGTAACTTATCTGATGTAATTTTTAAATTAGCGATGAATAAATAGTGGAACTAGAATTAGTGTTTTAATCCCATGTACTTTAATGAAATTATAATATAATCTATTGTTTTATTATGTTGGTTTGATTTATTTGGAGTTTGGTTTTGTTGCGATGTGTGACTCGTGCCGAGCGGGGCCGCCCCCGCGCTTCGTCTCAACGTTTCAATCTAACTCTGTACGAATAAATTAGATTTATCGATACTACATTTAATTGTATCTGTAAATGACTTGATAAATATTATATTTCTATTGTTGGTGAAGTAATTCTATCGACTGTGAACAACTCAGCTGTTATTGAATTACCACATTTGATTCATTCTGTTATTAAATTTTACAAAAGACATACTGAAAATAAATGTTTCTTCATTTTTAGGTCAATAAGCATCGGTGTTTCATTTTCACATCCTTAGAATTAAAGATCATTTTAATATTTATAATTGTTAGGTAAATTTCATAATTACAAATAAAACAACATGTTAAATATATTAATTTATTACAAAAATACATAATCACAATAATAATAAACGATCTAAAAAGGTCTATTTGCATTGTTCTTTGGATTGGGCTGTGTTCATCAAAAATGTAGCCAGCGTGCGGGTTGGCCGACCTGAAATGATAGAAAAATATCACTACTTTATCCTAGGTTGTATATTTTGAGTACCTAATAGTAGTACCTAAAATATTTGCCCCTATATTTTTATTTTAATACAGGGTGTCTCAAAAGAAAGTTTATATTTTGTGGATGAATTAAAAAAAACGTAAGCGGTGTATTGAAAAAATGTTTATTAATTATTAAAGTGCATAATATGGGAATTTATTTCTTAAAAATAATATCGTCCAAATGCAGTCCATTGCGTTCACGGCACTCATGTAATCAAACACTAAAATTATTTATGACAGCTCGGCAGGTAGACACAGTGATGGCTGCCATTTCGTGTCGGATATTTTCTTTTAAATGCACTAGAGAAGTTGGTTTGTTGGCATACACTTTAGATTTAATATACCCCCACAAGAAAAAGTCCATGGGAGTTAAATCAGGGCTGCATGGAGGCCAATTTATATCACCTCTCCTAGAGATCAATTTTCCCGGAAAAATTTCATGAATTCGAGGTAAAGACATATTGGATGTGTGTGATGTAGCTCCGTCTTGCTGCAACCATGTTCTCTGGTTATAGCCAGGAAATTTTTGCAGTGCAGGCACTAAAAACTCGTCTACCATCGCTCTGAATTTACTGTAACTGCACGCCCCCTTTCGTCTTCGAAAAAGTAAGGGCCAATAATTCCTCGCTAATTTCTATTCTTGATAATAATTCTTGTGGGGGTATCTTAAATCTAAAGTGTATGCCAACAAACCAACTTCTCTAGAGCATTTAAAAGAAAATATCCAGCACGAAATGGCAGCCATCACTGTGTCTACCTGCCGAGCTGTCATAAATACTGTAATTTTACTGTTCGATATGAGTTCCGTGAACGCAATGGACTGCATTTGGACGATATTATTTTTAAGAAATAAATTCCCATTTTATGCACTTTAATAAATAATTAATAAACATTTTTTCAAAACACCGCTTACTTTTTTTTAAATTCATCCACAAAATATAAACTTTCTTTTGAGACACCCTGTATAATACCTGTCATACGATAAGGGTGTAAGTAAGATGGCGCCGGCGCGTGCGACAACTTGCCCACTCCGGTTATGTCCATGTGTAACCAGTCGCAGCATATGAAGTTCTGAAATTATATTATTAGTAAATTCGTTTTAAGACTTTTATTTAAAAGGTTAATTTATCAGCTGTCACTGTATCACAATAGTTTGTAATAAAATCCTGAAGTAGTTTTTAAAAACTTTATGACAGATCTTTACCTATAGGTGCCTTTAGCAATCTGAAAGCGCCATCTAGTGATAAACGAGTAAAACTTTTTACATATATATGCTGCATTTTGATTGATTATAGTCGAGCCAATTTAATAGGCAACATTTGACGTCTATCAATTTTATCTTCGAAGAGAGGTAACCTGCTTCAAAAAATCGATTAAAGTGAATTAATCGATACGGATTTGATACATTTGTCAATCGAATTTACTAATTTATGATGATTTTTATTCACAAGTATAGGTCTACCAGAATCTGATGGCATATTTATATTTAAGAAATATAAGATTTTCATGTGGCAACTTATTTGACAACTATCAAATTGGTTGTCAAATTATTTGTCTTTTTTCCAGTTGATGAATAATTTTTAGGATTTTTTCTAAAAAATCTTCGAAAATGTCGAAAAAGCCGCTGCGATCACAAGCAAGAGGTGTTGTTTAAAATGTGTATAGAAAAACATTCGATGAAGAAGGGTCAAACACATCACAATTTTCAATTTTGAAGATTTTATTGGTAAATTGGACTTACTCGTTTTGATACTTTAAATTAAAAAATATTTTATGTAGGTAATTATAATATTGTTTGTTGATTAGAATATAATTTTATGAAAACTTATTACAGGAGTTTCCAATACGGCTATTCGTCAAGTCCAAGCTGTCCAAGTCAATTTTATAATGTAAGTTTCGTAAGTATCTGATAATACTTACGAAAATAAACATAGTTAAAAATAGACGGTTGCCTGGAAGAAATGGCTTATGGCCATAAGGCCGCCCACTGTATGCCGATTGTATCTTTTATTTTGTGTCGTCTTCATTTTGTATTTCCTATACAGTGAAGAATAAATAAATAAGTAAATAGTTTGATTTTATTTTTATTTTATTTTATAAAAAATTATAAGCAGTTTTGATCTACATTATCATCATTCATCATTATATCGATATTTTCAGATGGCATACTGGTAATGAATATACAAATATAGGTATGTGTAAATAATAATATGTATTACCTGTATAAAAGTAATATGTATAATTGTATATCATACATGTAAGTATGTACCTACATAATATTAAGTATCATTATTAAGAACAGTATTGTCCACTTATGTAATGTGACTAATGATATTGAGATCAAAATAAAAATTAAGCAGTATCAAAATCGTTCAGTCCATTTTCCCCAGGGTTGCACACTCTAAATTTTGATTTCCCTAATTGCCATCAGATTCTGGTTTACCTATAATCAATGCATTCGATTCTAGATGTCAGATTTCGATTTTTAGAGTAACATCTCTGGTATTTAAAAAGAAAAAAGGTTTAATGACACAAAATTGTAGCGACGTCAGTCAAGTCAGAAATTGTTTATTATGTTTAGAATGGTTTATCAGTAAAATGAAATCTTAAAATTACTTCTATCGGTCATTATTATTATAAATATGTAATCGTAATTGAAAAAAGTTAAGCAAATGTGCAGATCTAACATAACGAAATATCATGTTATTCTATGTCGTCGTTACTAGGTTACGTTGTTGAATTTAGTTGAACTGTCAAATGTTGCCTATTAAAATGGCTCTACTATAGTAATCATACATTTACAAATGATATTTACACTGGAACACGAAAATGTTTCGTATGTACTGTTAGTCCATCAAGCAGATTGTTTTTATAGGTACCTAAATGCTTTTATGAGAGAATTAATCCAAACAAAAAAGAGCGTGGTGGGGGAAGTTTGCGCATCAAGTTTTAGTACATTTTTATATGCGCAAGCTTTCCCCACCACGCTACTTTTTGGCCAAGAAGTTTACCGGGAGCTATACCTACTTTAAAAAAGTTAAAAATACACAAAATGTAGCTAGCTCACCATAATCAGGCTCAGATATTTTGCTAAGCTACTTTTTCAGCAAAAATTTAAGAAAATGACATGTTATAAATAAGCAGGTACCTTCAAAAATGCAGCGCCGATACACGGAGTTGCAGTTCCGGAGCCTCTGTTGCGTAAGTCTACTGCTGGATCGTCTGTAGTGAAGTTTTTAAAAGTAACAGCTGCTACTTATAAAGAGCATTTAATGCATACAACATTTAATCACAAGCTTAGTATTTAAATCAACGCAGTGGAAGCTAGGATACACAGCATAAAATAATATATTTGGATTGAACATTTCATTTAATACTAGCGGTCCGCCCCGGCTTCTCCCGTGGTACATATTTCGCAATAAAAGGTAGCCTATGTTCTTTCTCAGGGTCTAAAGATTGTCTGTGCCAAATTTCATCAAAATCGGTCCAGTAGTTTATGAGCCTATTCATTACAATCAAACAAACAAACCAAGTTTTCCTCTTTATAATATTAGTGCAGAATAATTATAAACATACTCTGAATCTGCCTTTGATAATAATCCCACAGCGGTAACCGCCACGGTCTATCGCCGGTATTCGAACCCGCGTCCTTTAGCGCATTCCACGCGAGTTCGTTGTTGGAGAAACAACCGAACGCACCGCCTCCCATCGCGAGGAGGACGCCATCTTGGAAATAGATTATTATTTTTAGTCCTTTTATCTACTTAAAAAGTGGAAAAGATGTATTTAAAATTTTATTACTACCTTCAACCTTCAATAGGTCTCTTTTTCACGCCGTAACCGCTGCACCGATTTGGATGAATTTTGGTACAAATATAGTTACAGACTCGAGAAACAGAGAATCGGGACATCGGGACCACGGGACGGATAATACGGGTTTTCCTTTGATATCGCGGGTAAAAGCGGCGGACAGAAAGGTTATTATTATTATTAGCCTTTGATCAGACTCATGTATGTATTATATATGGTAGGTTTGATCCATCTCTGCGTGTCCGTTTGCCAGTTGGCAAAGGCCTCCTCCAATCTCTTCCATTCGGGCCTTTCTATGGCCACTCTACCCCAAGTTGTGCCCGCTACCTGTTTGATGTCATCGTCCCATCTTTTTTGTGGTCTACCTCTCTTTCTCTTTCCTTCTCTTGGGTACCACTGTGTAGTTATTTTGCTCCATTTTTCTTTACCCCTGATCATGTGCCCCGCCCATTTCCACTTTTGCCTTCTTATCTTCAGTGTTATGTCCTGGACCTTAGTCTTGTATCTGATGCTGCTTTGCTTTATTTTGTCTTTTCTTTTGATGCCAGTCATGCTTCTTTCCATGGAATTTTGACAGATGCGGAGTTTATTTGTTATGTTTTTTGGTAGAGCCCACGTTTCACTTCCATACGTCAGCACAGGTAGGATGCATGTGTTGAATAGTTTAGCTTTAGTTGAAATGTGTAGGTTATTGTCTTTCATTACTTCTTTAAGAGACCAATACTTTTTCCAGCCATTCACAACTCTTCGATCAACTTCCTTGCTTTCGTTGTCCTCTGGGGATATTAGTTGGCCGAGGTAGATGTAATCTTCAACGTATGACATTTGTTTTTGTTCCAGTGCTACCGGGTATTTTTTGCCATTGGTCATAATTTTGGTTTTGTCCGGATTTAGCTTTAATCCCGCCTTCGCACTTTCAGATGCTAGGTCATTTATCATCTTGCTTAAGTCCTCTGGTGTTTTTGCAAATAATACAATATCATCCGCGAATCTTAGGTGCGTCAGCGTGCGGCCATTTATCATTATGCCCATGTCTATCCATTTCATATTCCTGAAGATCATTTCCAGTACTGCCAGGAAGAGTGTTGGTGAGAGGGGATCGCCCTGTCTCACACCTTTTTGTATTTGAAACCTATTTCCTTCCTTTTCTAGTTGTATGCAAGCCGAACTGTCTTTGTATATGTTTCTGATAATTCTAATATAGTTGTGCTCTATTCCTAGCTCCTTTAATGCTTCCCAGATTTTTGAGTGTATCAGAGAATCAAATGCTTTGCTGTAGTCTATGAAAGCTATGTAGTATGTAAGCTGATATTCAGTGTATTTTCCTATGATTTGTCTTACAGTATGGATGTGGTCTAGTACCGAGAAGTCTTTGCGGAAACCTGCCTGTTCTATTGGTTGTTGCTCATCTAGTTTCCTACTTATTCTTCCCAAAATAACCTTTGCAAAGATCTTGTAAATGTTAGACATTAGGCTGATGGGACGGTAGTTTCTTATGTCGTAATGATTTCCTTTTTTGAATATAAGGATAATGGTGGATTCAGTCCATTGTTTTGGGATCATTTCAGTGTTTATTACATTGTTGAAAATATCGGTTAAAATTGGTGTCATGATTGCTTTGGTCAACTTTAGTATTTCATTTGATAAGCCATCTGGCCCTGGAGCTTTATCAAGTTTTTGTGTGTCAATAGCTTTTTCAGTCTCTTCCAACATGATGTAAGGTATCGATTCGTTATCTGGGAGTTCAATTTCTCTTTCATTTGTTTTATATTTGTACAGTTCTGTGTAATAATCAGTAGCAATCTTAAGGATTTCGTGTCTATCAAACTTTCTCGCTCCACTGTTTTCCTCCATCTTTACAATCCATTCCTTCTTATTAGTTAATTCCTCCTGTGCGTCTAATATGTCTCTCTATTGTTTCCATTCGACGTTGCCTCCTGTCTTTCCTTATATTCTCTTTTATTTCTTTACTAACTCGGGCAATTTCTTTCCTGTTTTTTTCTGTGCTTTTTGCATTTATTAGGTCTGCTCTTTGTCCAAGGAGGTTGACAGTTTTGTTGGACATCCACTTATCAGGGGAATCTTTCTTGTTTCTAAGTTCTATGGTACTAGTGGTTATTGCTCTTTCGAGCCAAGTGTATTTCTCTTGCATTTCAGCGCCTTTTGTTTCTATACTGTATTCCTTAAGTTTCGAGTTGAGTGAGTTGGCTATTTCTCCTATATTGTTTTTATTGATTTTTAGAATCCCTGGGCTTGTTCTTGGTCTGGAATTCTTTGGTTGAGATGAATTCAGTTCAGCCCTGACCATACGGTGATTAGTGTTGAAGTTGAGGTTGTTGATGACATTTATGTCCAAGAAAAATTTTTGTTTATTAGTCATTATAAAGTCGATTTGGTTTTTTGATTTGCCATCGGGTGACAGCCAGGTCCACATTCTATTTTTCTTTTTCTTGAAGACAGTATTTAATATGGTAAGGTTATTTTCCATTGCAAAGTCCAAGAGAATTTTTCCGTTTCTGCTTCTAGGTTTTGAGTTGTATGTGTAGGGACCTATAATCTTGTCCTCTTCTTGCTGGCGTTCACCAATTTGTCCATTGAAGTCACCCATCACAATTATATTTTTGTGGGCATGTGTCTGTAAAGTTTTGTTCAAATCGTGATAAAACTGGTAAATTTTTTCAATATCTGCTTGTTCTGTGGGTGAGTAAACTTGAATAATTGTCCATGGGTCCTTGTAGTCTGGCAGTTCTAGATTCAATAATGCTATGCGCTCTGATACACCATAAAAACCTTTTATGTGCTTTGTTAGATATTTCTTTACTAAAAATCCCACACCATATTGTCCTGGGGTCTCTCCTATATGATATAGCAAGAAATCTGGATGTGCGACAATGTGTTCTCCTATTCTTCTCACTTCACTCATCCCGAGAATATCCCAGTTTGTGTTTTTTAGTGCTAATGATAGTTCTGATAGGTTTTCTTCTGATCTTAGTGTCAACACATTGAGAGTAGCAATGCATATTCTTGTGCATTTAGTTGCTGGAATCTCCATTTTGTATTTTTGATTGGGTAGAGTGCTTTTGATGTTATTTGCTTCGTTTTGATGTTGTTGATTTTGTATTGGAGGGTTTCGGTCTAATTCCCCACGGGGACCAACCGGGTTGGGGAATGCAAGTGTTTTTTGTTTCTGTTGATGTTGTATATATGTTGGTATGTTGTTCTGATTCCGGTTAGTATTTGAGGTAGGTATTCTTTTCGGACATAGAGTAGGCTCTCTCACGCATGCGTTGAAAAGCATCTGTCCGCTGGATTTTCTTGCTAGTGTTGTTGGTTGTTTCCTTGGGGCTTGGTGTCTCCGGCGTTCTTTTCCTTTTTTCATTGTCACGAAAAATATTGGCTTGTGCTTTGCGTTTCTCTATGGTTTCCTTAGAATAGTCATTTGTAATATAAGTGTGTTCTTTCATTTTCTTCTTATTTCTTAGGATCTGGATTTTTTTCTGCATAGTCGTTAGTGTTAGCAAGATCGGTCTTATTTTTCCATTTTCCTTTATTTTACCCAGGCGTTGCACTTTGTTAATTTCACTGTTTTCGAGAGGTACCTCCAAGTCCGTGATTGTTTTAATTACCAGAGCGTTTAAATCTTCGTATCTCTCTGTGCTAGGTTCGGCGATTCCATGTAGAATGATGTTATTTTTCCTAGCGTTTAAATCTAATGATTGTATCTTCTTGTTCAGTGTTTCAACTTCCCGCGAAAGTCTTACATTTTCCGCAATTATCGGCTGTATTTTTTCATCTACCATTTTAAGAACGTTTTCTGTTATTTGAATTGTTTGTTTGGTGAGCTCTTCCTTCATTTTTTCCAGAAGTAACAACATCTCGCCTGACATTTGAGAACTCATAATGGCGGCGGATAAAATTTTATTTCAATTATACAATGGCTAGCCCACGGTTTGAAAACAGCGAATTTTATGCTGTGTCAGTTGTTTCGTTGTTGGCCGTTTCTATTTTTTTCAATATCTTGCGTTGGTACTCTAATTACGTTGAAAAGTTACTTCGATAAATTTCAAATGTCAATCGGTTTTTAGGTTAAGTTCATGCTATTGTAGTACACTTTTTTTATATTAAAATACGCGTTTTCCGCACTGAATTTATTTGCACTTAATGAAGTTCGACACTTGAATCAACTGATTTATGCTTGGAATACACTGAACAATGCCTTTTACACAGTTATTTTAATTATTTTCACGGAGTTCGTTATCTGACTTGTTTACGACGCCATTACCGGAACCGGAATCGGACAGAAAGGTAGTGAAATATAAATCTTTCCCGTGTAATAATTTCTTATTACAACAGTAGCATATATAAATCTAAACGCCAATCGATTAGTAGGGTCACTAAAATATCAGATAGGGTATCGCAATTTTCTATCTCTTTCTATAAAATGGTAATTTACGGGGAAGTGGGATCACAATAGGATTTTTATTAATTTCTGTTATTCATTATTTGGTTTTAACTTTTAAGTATCATAGCAACAAACACTACTTATTCTCTATTAATAAATCACTTAATTATAAACAACAACTAACGAGTAAGTGTAGCCACATCGATAACGAGCGAGGGTTTGTGCATCACTTGCCCCAACACCAACGCGTCTGCGAGCATCAGACGACCTTCCATGTCCGTGTCTTCTATCTGAAGTTAAAATATAAGAGAATTAAAAATATTTTTAGTGACAAATTAAAAAAAAATCCCGAGCACACGTGTCAGATGTGAAACTTCTTTGGCAAGATTCGAAGATACCAAAATCGTCGCCTTATTCCATGACGTAACGGTATCGCCCTGACGCTATCTTGATATTTTACTTTCTACGCCTAAAGAAGTTTCTCTTCAAAACTTCAGTTTTTTTTTTCAGACAAAATATAGTATGCAAATAATACAGTTTAAAATAATATTTTTCAATTTGCAACCTGCAAGGACAATCCATTGAGGGCAGTGACCACATCGCCCACTTTCATGCACTGCCCGCTGACCATGTTCTCACAGAGAGGTATCACTGCGCTCACGTTTATGGGCACCTGATAATTTTTAATTAGGAATTACTTGATTTTACATGATAATATTATGTTTTATTTTAGAAAAATATTGTTGTTTCTTAAAATTTATAATCTATGAAATCTAAGAGATCTATCTATACGTATATTATACGATCAACGTACGTCAACAACAACGTACGTTTGAAACATTCTCCTTTTTTGTAGTCGGTTTATTGTCATAGTAATAACAAGACAATCTCCTATGTAATCATTACTAGGCATCAATAAATTGTTACTATAATATACAAAAGGCTGAGATTCAGCATTTGTTTTCAATCATAATTTTTGATCTTTGTCTGATACTAGACACAACTGATTGGAAAAAGTATTGTACATAGCATAATACATATAACTATGTATATTTGAAAACTTAGAATATACAGGGTGGAAGGTTAAGATGGGGCATGAAGGGCAGGTACCTTAACCGTTGTAGCTACATGAAAACGTTCTTAGGAGACTATCCTTAAATTCTTGAGAAATTTTAATCTGCATTCACAGATTTTTGAAAAAATGAACGGTCAGCAAGGAAATCGGCAGTTTTCAAAAAAAATTTTTTTGATGCCAATCGATCCAGTTTCGCATGGGGATCAAAACACTCTAAAAGACCAACTGAGGTATGAGTACTAGAAAAGTCAGAAATCGCGAAAAACTATATTCATTCATGAACAAGTAAAAAGATAAAGGCACAGCAGCGTAACATGCCAGCGACGCGGGGCGTGAGCGGGCGGTGGCTGGCAGCTCGTGCACGAGATTAAAAATTATTTAAATTTGAATATCGAACGAACACGTCACATTTTTATGGCTTATGTAAACAATAACACATAGAAAACAAAAGTTACCAAAAGTTACTCTGTCTTCACTAAAAATGTCCTTAAATAATTTGGAACGTTTAGATCTGTTAGAGGCTTACTTTTTAAATAATAAAAACCCAACAGTTGCATTGGAATGGTACAGGAATAAATACCCAATGCGACAGGTACCGACGCGAAAGGTAATTGCGAATCTTGTAAAAAATCTAGCAGAAAGTGGCTCATTTAAGAAAAGCTTGACACGTCCGCGTCGTTCACGCGTATTGAATGAGAATACGCAATATATGTTTTTTGTTATTATTTTGTTATTTTTTATTTTCTTTGACAACCGTTTAATTAAATTAATGTTTCTTCTTATTGTCGGTATGTGTTTTAATAATCAGAAACAAAAAATATTGAAGCCTGAAAATCTCTTTGGAGTTTTCTATTAGCACATCTTTTGTTGAATGTGTGGAAATAGTTTTTCGCGATTTCTGACTTTTCTAGTACTCATACCTCAGTTGGTCTTTTAGAGTGTTTTGATCCCCATGAGAAACTGGATCGATTGGCATCAAAAAAATTTTTTTTGAAAACTGCCGATTTCTTTGCTTACCGTACATTTTTTAAAAAATCTGTGAATGCAGATTAAAATTTCTCAAGAATTTAAGGATAGTCTCCTAAGAACTTTTTTATGTAGCTAAAACGGTTAAGGTACCTGCCCTTCATGCCCCATCTTAACCTTCCACCCTGTATTTTAACTGTTACATATATTTTAATTATTAACCTTAGCGAGTGCTATAGCCCGTATCGCGGCCAGTACTACGGCAGCGCCGGCCATACTGCCGCGGTTCTCTTTCATCTCGTGAGCTTTCTTGAGACATAAACCACCACTGAAAATAATAGATAAATTAATACAATCAAAAATATTACTTAGCACTTTAAATAACCAAATAGTGTGTTACACTTATTTGTACGATAAATAAATACAGGTGAATTGACATTATTAACACAAGTGATAACTGCGACAAACAACCGACTTCAAACTTGCACTTGCAAAATTTACAAATACCTACAGACAAAAATGCTCATAAAATAAAAACTACTGGGCCTATCCGAATAAAATATAATTTTTATGGGACCAATTCGACACCATCCCGCATCGAACAAAAAAAGAATCACGTAAATCGGTTCAGAAACCTCGGAGTAATCGGTGTACATACATAAAAAAAAAAAAAAATAATATACCGGCCGAATTGATAACCTCCTCCTTTTTTTTTGAAGTCGGTTAAAAAAGTATTAAGTAGTTACTTGACCGATTTTGAAAAATTTTCATCATGTTAAAATATGAGCTCAATCCATTCGGAACTTTTTCAGTTTTCAATGCACAGACCAACTGAACCTAATGTATGTATGTGAAACATAATAATGTCACCAGAACTCAAAACAAAAATCTACAAAACTCGAGACAAAAAATCTACAAACTAAACAAAAATTCACAAAAAATATTTTTTTTAAAAAAAAAACCTGTCAAAAGTGACTCCTTTGGCTGCCAACAGCACGGGCGGAGTATCTCCCCCCGCTCTATAGTCGCACTGCAACAGCACGGCCTGCTCACACGAGCCCTTGGCCACGGCCAGAAATGCCTCCATCTTCTGCGCCTCTATCCAGTCCCTTTCCCGAACTGTCACTTGCACTCCGAGAGGGCAGAGGACGTCTAATGCTTCCTAAATGTAGCATTTGCAAAAATAGTTAGGGGTGGAGAAATTAGACCGAAATTGGTCAATTGACCAAAATTGGTAGCATTATAATCACACGCATGTCATACATACAGAATTTCTGGCTTCCCTAGATTTCTTGTTAACTGACTATAAACAAAAAATTTATTCAAATCACATTTGACGGTTTTATATGAAAAAATTACAAACAAACATCCATCCGATCTTGTAAACTTTCGAGTTTAACCATCGCAGAGTCTAGAGATAAAAAAAAGATCTATTTTATTTCAGTTTGAGTATAATAAATACTAGCTGTGCCGCGCAGTTTCACCCGCGAACGAACCCGCATGCAAAATCAGGGATATCTATAACTCATGTGTTATTCTGATATATTATATTATGTATAATACGTCGTACGTAATAGGTTTCAATCAAATACATCTAGTATTTTTGTCCTAAAAGAGAATAAATCCCAAAAAAAATTATCATATACTATAGAATAACATTTACTTGCGCAAGTCCAATAGGAGTCATGCTATTAGCGGGCATGTCAGACAGGAATCTGGCCCAGTTCTGGGACCGTCCCAGTATTGACCCCAGCATCCATTCGTCACTGCTTTCTGTGCCGTATTGAGATAGTTTAGCTTCTGGTTTGCGGGTCTCTAGGGATTTGAATTCTTGGAAACTGGAAATATAGGGGAAATATCTTTTATTATAATATTATAAATGCGGAAGTTTGTATGTTCGTTTGTTAATTCTTCACGCAAAATCGATTTTAATTAAATTTGACACACACATAGAGGGCAACTTGGATTAACACATAAGTTAGTTTTTATGCCGGGAATCCGAAAAGAACGGAACTATGCGAGTTTTCTTATGACTAAAAGGGCGAAGAGCTAGTATATTATATATAGTCCTTTTCAGCTATGATGATTCCTGTGACACTTCATCGTGTTCCGAATTACGTATTTTATGTTTGAAACGCCAAAATGATTTTAGTGCATAATATTTTTATTTTATGGCAGCATTATTACCAAAAATATAAAAATGAGACATCTTAAGCTTATAAATCAAAAACAGTATTGTTTAGTTTAATATAATGAAAAATAAAATAAAATAACACAAAAATATAATACCTACGCAACTCGTGTACATGAAATGGATCGTTGAAAAATCATAGAGTTGGAAAATCATATAATCGGCGCCCATCTTATGATCGTTTGTCAATCGAGTCAATCGTCTGTAGGAGTGCGTCAGCCTTGTATACAAGTTGCATTTTTATATTGATACTTTCCGTGGTATTCTGCTATTGTTACTAATTGTTATTGTTGACTTTTTGTTGCTGTTGTTTGCTAAGTTTCCTTAGTTAATTGATGGCGAAATGCCGAAAAAACTAATTTTGGTACATTATTCAAATCGATTTCATTTCCATATAAAATATTATCGATTATCGAAAACAATTGATATGATTTCAGTACAGACATCTCTTCACGTGTCAAAAATCGAAGTGTCACAGAAATCATCTTAGATGGAAAGGACTATAATATATTTGTAAGATGATATTATTTTAAATCCTTGGTGTTCGTCTATATTTCAAGCTGTTTCTTGTTTTATTTTTATTTAGTTAATTAAAAAGAGTCCGTACATTTACCTTCTAAGTTCTGGAATATTTAAAATAATATCGATAAATATATAAAAAAATACATATGTACACTTTAACTTGTTTACTGTATTTGTAAAAAAAAACCTAACAACTTTTTATTAAAAGTTTGAGTAACTAGTAATTAAGTACTTCCCTCTATTAAAATTTTAAGTACCTAGCAGTTAAGTACTTACCTCCAAGCAGCTAAATGCGCGGCTTCAGCAGCAGCGCGCGGTTGTTCCGCTGTGTCTACGGACACGTCATTGACACCACGTGACCGTAGTGCGTGCACGCCCGCACCGACACCCAGACGTACATTCTCCTATTTGTATATGTTACACAATAGTGATTTGTGATGATGTGTCAATATTAGTAAATTAATTACATTTATAAGTTACTGTGCCCCGCGGTTTCAGCCGCTTTGCTCCACTCCTGTTGGTCTTAGCGTATCGTATATTTTGCAAATAGAACTAGGTAGTTCCTGAGATTACCTTTATAATATTGAGTAAGTATAGATAACATTACAAATGAAACTTATAATGCAAATGTTTAGTCTACAGAACTGCCATCCATAATAAGTGCACGCCCGATAAATAAGAATAACAAAAAGAGATAGAAAATTTAAGCAATTCATTATTTATTTATTGCTATTTTCCTTATTTATTTATTCCTATCTACTATTATCTTCTGTACAGTGTACTATAAACTACTTTTATTTACTTACTATATATAAACATAATCGCCCATTACGAAGTCAAAAGACAAAATATGTCCGAGCAGCGATGTATAAAACATTCATTGAAATTAACACCTTATGTGGTAGCAGTAAGGTTCAAAGTCTTCTGTATTGTTCAAAAGAAAATTCTGCCTACACACACATAGGCAGAGTTTTTATTCAGATAATCATTTATGTGAGATTACTAGTTTAGTTGTTTATTCACAATGGTTCTTTATATTTGCTTTATACTTTAGTTATGACAGATAGGCAAAATAAAGTATTCCACCTTAGTTTCATCGATTTCCTCCAAGAGATTGTACCCAGGAGCCTTCTTCCCGAGACAGGCAAGTGCTACACAGCTGACTTCGGGTATAATATCTGTGACGACAAACGCTTTGCCGAGCTTCATCTCGCATGATAACCTGGAAAAAGTATTTATTTCAAATGGTAAAGAATAGAATAAACATAGATAACCTAGAAAAAAAATTTAGCAATAACACAAATGAATTTGTTATTTAATTGCTGCTTCTGGAATTTATTTTAGAGTACCTATTTGTGTTGTGTTTCAGTTTATCAGGACTATAAATCTCTGAAACTGCTGAACCGTTTTTAATGAAACTTATTACGTAGGCTAATTTTGATTGCCCACGGAATAATTACTTATATAAGAAAAAGTGCGAAAAGTTCAACATTCGTATTTTATTGTTTTTGCTCACTCATTAAGATATTTGCACAGCTTGCCGCCACTCTTCTGGTTGACCTCTTCTGCCGCGGAAGTCAACTTGAACTGGTCACCATCTTCATAAACACCTAGCACTAAACCATTCTGAAATTAAAATTCAAAAAGTGTTAGTTTAATAATAAAATATATAAATTAAAATAAAAAAAAGACGTGTGGCACTCGGGGACTACCCCGGTAAATCTATTGCATAGCATGCCTTCAAGCCACACCTCCGTGCCCGTCGGAGTGGGGAGCGTGAGTTTTTTTCGTTACGGAATTTCTCGATTCGGTCCCCGCGCTCAAGGGCCGCGATAGAAGCAATAATATGCAATAGCTTAAAAGTAATGCTTAAGAAGTTGAAAACAAAAGATTAATGGTAAATGTTTATTTGTTAATCCTTCCCATTTTCTCAATATTGTATAATAGATATAAAAATAAGATGCAAATAAGCATGTAACATTTTTATGTGATTGATATAATACATAATAGATTTATTATATGTTGAGTTGTAGAGGGTTTCAGACATTTCATTCATAAAACATTGAGATATACGTAGTAATAATAGCTCAATGCATAAAAAGAGCATTTCGCTATCCATAAAAAATGATACGTAATATTTAATTTGTTTTAAAATGTACTATTAATCTATTGCAAGAATAAAGTTTTATTTACCTTCTTCCCAATTCCTGAAGGCGAATCTCCCGATGCTGGATTTTCTTTACCTTCCTCATTTTTATCACAGGCTTCTGCTTTAGCTTTAGCACTGCAACTCCTAGATAAAATCTTGCTAAAATTTCTCTCCAAATAAAAATATTTACCACTCGAAAATAATTTTGTAAATGCCATCTTAAAATTAATAGAAGTGAAAATAATATGAAAATTTGAGCCAACTAGATTGTGTTGAAATGTTTGAATGTAGAAATTTTAGCCAAATACTTTTGCTTAAAATTGCTATTGTGCAGTTTTATTACAATTCATAATTTTCATTTTCTATTATTACTATATTACTTTTAAAACAACAACAATTTTTTTTTCTTTCATTAAAATACAAAAATGTTAAACTGTATTATATGAATTTTTAAACTGGAAGGAAAATTAAAACACCGCTGTGTAAAAAAATATAAATTTTAATCAAAATTTGTACACAGCCAATAAACAGCTACTAGTTAATAACAATATTATAAATTATCTATATATCTATAGCTCTATCTCTTCCCAATATTCAATTTAAACTTTGTTGTTTTAGGAACATGTCTTATAGTTAACGATATTCTAGTTCGCCGATCAACTACAGAACCCTTACTATATCTATTTGAACACATATTTAAATTTAAAATTGAATCATCAATTATATCATGCTTAACTTCATCTATACCATGCAAGTAATGATTAAATAATTTTTCTTGTAACACTAGCAAACTCCTTGGTTCCAATAAAAAAGAAAATACTGGGTGCATAGATTTGTTATCTGTTAACGGTTCATAAAAATTTAAAACTATATGAGAGGCTATGGAAATGGTAGTTATTGTTGGGTAGAATAGGGATCCATCTAGATGTGGTAAAATGCCTTGTCCTGGAGTATATTCATTGACTAACACATGGTTTGGTTTGTTTCCCCCCATTAAATTTAAACTATGTATCCTTTCTAAATAGTGATCGAGCCAAGGGGGTATTGTTTCAGCTATCATGCCTTTATTGTGAGGGATTCCACCCCAGTTCTGCAGCCTACGGTTAGACAATTGAGTCCATTTTGGTTTCGGTGTTGCATATATGTTGTTTATTATATTCTTTTCTTCCTCTTCAGATATAAATTCGGAGATGTAATACGCAGTTGGATCAATCTGAAAGTTAATCATTAAAAGTTTACTAATGTAATAGTAAATTATTTGAAACAATATTTTCCAAATATTTTCCTCACTTACCGAAGTAACTCTGAGCTTATCTAAGCAGATATTTCCATTGGTCATTGTCTAGTTTTGGTAAATTACTATATATCACTTAAGTTTTCAAATTTCGTTTGAAGTATTTTAACTTTAAGTAGAATCAACTTCTTCAAAAGTTTTGTAAGATTTTATTGTAGGTACATTTAATGACACTAATAAAGTTTAAAAATATGCAACTGGGAATGTTAAAACTAAACACATATTATAAATTATCTTATCAACTGAATTACGAGAAGGCTGAGGCAAATAAACAATTTGAAATTTCCTCAAATTTTCAAATCACGATGTCAATGTCGTTGATTGACATTTTGGACATCTGACAAATTTGAAAACATTATTTTTCGTGATATTAATTGATACGGAGGAGAGCTTATTGGTAAGGTCAAACTTAAAGCGATCAAAAGTTTAAATTGTTTAATTATTGTTATTAATATATTTTGACATCATGATTATAACGCAATTCTAAATGTACTGTATGTGTGAGAGTACTGTATATGTGATCAGGTGCTGCAGAAAGAGTTATTATATCCTAACAAAGCATCATTGTTTACCACCACATTTACCACTTATTTCAATAAACCAAAGGACGTTATCACAGGAGAAAAATCTCCTCCAGTCTCCACCGGGGACCAACTACCTACTCAGTACTCAAATAAATAAAAAATTCTGAAAATGTAGTGTCTGTATTGTTTTAATCTGAGGTTTTAATGATCTAAGATTGTAAATATTATTATCTGTAGTCAAACCTGATTCGTCAAAAAACATTAACGTTTCGTTTTCCATAAAACCTTGAATATCAAAATATTATAGTATTTTATTTTGTATAAGATAAATTAAGCACCCATAAATAGATTCTGATGTTTTAGTTGTTCATCATTCTCCTGAAAAAATAATACGTGAAAGTCTAATTTTGATATTTTAATAATAAATGACATATTTTGCATTGACCGATTCGATGTAAAAAAGGAACATAATATTATACAGCTAGCTTTTGACAGAAAATGACTCGAACAGGAGATAAAATGTTATTTGTTAATGTTTTTGTAAATGTTACAAATTGGTAATAAAAGAATGTAATTACAATGGGTGGTTGTATAGGAATAACTAGGAGCAGGAGCGGGCCGATAGAAGAATCCTCGGGCACTGTGTCTCGACCGAATTCAGGTACGTGATCGAATCTGTCGCCGTGGAGTCATGCGTGAAGTGACTAAATTGAGTTTTATTTTAGGTGGCTTGCGAAAGAATCAGTCACTGTGCCATGAGACAATTCGATGGAAGTCGGACGTGCCACTGACTGAGGGGCAATTGAGGAGCAAACGCGATGAGTTCTGGGACACGGCGCCGGCGTTTGACGGCCGTAAAGAGATCTGGGACGCGCTGCGGGCCGCTGCGGTGGCTGCTGAGGCGATGGACTTCCAGCTCGCTCAGGCGATACTGGATGGAGCCAGTGTTTCCGTACCTAATGGATACCTCACAGAGTGCTATGATGAATGGGGAACTAGGTATCAGGTAAGATAATAAATACCAAATAAAACATCAAATTCTTAATTAAAGCCAATAAAAACCGAATAAGTACATCTAAGAAGATTATAAGCTACAAAAGGGCAGTTGCTTAATTATTGTGTTAAGTTATTATTGACGGCTTTATTGGCATATAAACCGCACACCATATATGGGTAACAAAGGTCAATGAATATTCTGTAGACACACTTGAATGTAAATTTATAGTAACTGATATCATGCCTTGATAAAGATTTGAAGTAACTGTTTCAATCAAATATATTAAAAAATAAATATAAAATCCTTGTGTTATGATGTTTGTCATCATTAATTATGAAAAAATTGCACATTAAATTGTTGGTACAACTCGAGGCATTGCAAAGTTATTCTTTCCTAGAATAATAGTGTATTTATAGAGCAAATTTAAGAAAAAAATATAATTTTCATTACGAAATACAGTTACATAAATGACAATAATTATACTAATTAATTACAATAACTTATTTTAAAATATTCATTATAATGAACCTAATACAAAATGTCTGTCCATATATAATACTAGCGGTCCGCCCCGGCTTCGCCCGTGGTACATATTAACGTTTTCTCTACATAAGAACCATCCTCGTACTTCAAGGAATATAATAAAAAAAGAATTATCGAAATCGGTTCAGCCGTTCTCGAGTTATGGAATTACAACGAAAAGTGGCATTGATTTTTATATATTAGATGAGGTAACATCCTTTCACCGGGCTGTGTTGTAAGTAAGTTATGCAATGACATGATTCATTAAGAATTAAGTTTTTTTCGCCACATTGCATTTACGGTCAAGGTTAGTATGGTTATTTCAATATTTGTCATGTTAATGGTGTATGTAACCTTGGATTAAAAAGATTTATTGGTAATCGTTTTGATAAACATTGTTGAACGACTTGTTTTTTTAATAATAGATATTGATAAATGGAAATAAAATAATAAGTAAAATATATAGTATACTAGCTTTCCACCCACAGCATCGCCCGCGCAGTCCAAGAAAAAGCCGCATAGTTCCCGTTCCCATGGGATTTCCGGGATAAAACCTATCCTATGTCCTTTCTCCGGTATCAAAATATCTCCATACCAAATTTCATGCAAATTGGTTCAGTAGTTAAGGTGTGATTGAGTAACAGACAGACAGACAGAGATACTTTTGCATTTATATAGTATGGATTTCTTTGAACAAAAATATTGGGTAAAAAATAAAAACTTTTAGACATTGTGTAATTCGCTAATATGAATAATACAGAAGACAATAATTACTGTAAACATTAAGTCCTTTGAGGATTTTCGCTCTTACTGATTATGAGACTCATTAACAAGTTGATTCACAAATTCCTTACAGATAAGTGGAGTTCTTTTAGTATGCAGCCAGTGAATAATTAAAATATTTGTGGTGTGGTGAGGTTGTGTGGTTGAGGCGCTAATCTCAGGAACTACTGGTCCGATTTGAAAAATTTGTTCAGTGTTTAATAGCCCATTTATCGAGGAAGGTTATAGGCTATATCATCACGCTAAGACCAACAAGAGCAGAGCAATGCGGGTGAAACCGCGGGGCACAGCTAGTATTCAATACACAAAACAATTAAATAATAATAGTATTTTTGAATACAGCAAACTTTTCTTATATCTCCAGGTGCCAATCTACTGTCTATCAGCACCAATAAACATGGTCAAGGAAGCGAGTGGACGAGATTCCCCAGCAGACTGTTCGGAGCCAGTGGAGGCTGGCTCCGAGATGGCGTTGCGACTGCGACTGTCAACAACTTGCAAGGATCTCATGCTGCCCGTCGGTTCGAGACACACTATAGCGCATTGCAAAGCTAAGTTACAGGTGAGATTTTGTTTATGGTACTATTATAATGTTTTATCAATAAAAGTAATCATCAATTAGGTATAATGTAAATTGTAAAGACCATCACTAAGTGATTTTTCAGTGTTTTAGTGTGGTAGTACAATTATAAAGAAGTTTAAATTGAACAAAATGCATTAAAGTATCCAAACCTTCGTATTTATCATTTTTAGGATAAAATCATAAACAACCTGTTTTTGCATTTGTCGTCAAAAAATGAATGGAGATAGCCTAGTCGATAAAATAAATATCTTAGCGCCATTGCAGCTTATAGTGTTCAATTAATACTATATATTTAGTGTTCAAAATATGTAAGTTGGTTTTTAAAAAGATTGCAGATATTAACTAATACCTGACTCCTCATGTTGATGCGGCACTTACAACTAACAGTTTATATTATGTTTTGTAAGATTTGAACTTTGAATTTTTTGTAGTGAGTACTGAGTTTCTATACTGTTCGATATTTATACTGCGTCGCTGCATCATTTGACCGCGGAGGCGGTATTTTCGCCAGTATCTTAGTAATTTTTGAAGATTATGAAAAAAATAAAAATAAATTCTATTTTAAACCGACTTCAAAAAAAAGAAGGAGCAGGGTTGTGTTTGTTATCAGAACTTTCGACTGGTTTAACCGATTTTTATGAATATTTTTTATTTGAAAGCCTGCCGTGCGGTCCTATTTATTTTCTGTCTAGTTCTAGTGATTTGAAGGTTGTTTATTAGAATTTTTTGTCAAAAATTCTTTTTTTGAAGTGAAAACTTCTTTAGCGGCGTTGAGCACTTTTTCTGTAATGGGTATAAAATCTTAAACTCGCGTCAGGACACGTGACCTGATCGAAAAAGCGTAAGACGGATGGATATCAAACATGCTCAACGTTAATAATCAAGTTTTCACATCTGCCGGCACTCCCGGAGTGCAACCCGTCATTTTTTTTTATAAGATTCGTGGATAGTGACTCATATAATCGTGTGTAGGCACAAGAGGGCATAGAGGTGTGGCGGCAGCGCTGGTTCTACGGCGGCAAGCTGCTGGGCGACCGCCTGCCGCTGGAGGACGCGCGCATCACGCCCGGCTACGTGGTGCAGGTCGTCGTCAGCGACCCGCCGCCGCCCAGCTAGTGGCTCGGTGAGTATGTAGCGGTAACTCGATAGGAATCGTGAAAAAAAGAGAAAAAAATTCGAAAAGCTATTTTTTTTGTTTTAATACAAATAATGGAGTTTCTTGCCGGTTGCCATAGATACTGCTTTCCGAATCGGTGGTAAATATTAAAAATATATAATGACGATACGAAAGTGCTTCTAAAAGGAGTCTAATTGAATAAATAAATGTTCGAGTTTGAGTTTAAATAAAAACTACACAACATTATAAGTTTGTTGCCCCACGACTACGAATTTAGCAAATAGTTTGGTTTATTTCCTTTTATGATAGTGTAAATTTAGAAAAAAATAGTAAAGTTATACAGAAGATCTTTATTTGAATTTGAATTGAAAAGAATTTTTTTTTTTTTGTTATTTTTGTGTTATAATTGAAACTTTAAAACTGGTTATAAAATTTTCAGGCTCCGAACAGAGATGCTAAAACAATGTTGAATCACGCTTCACGAGTCCACACCACGGAACATCTGAGCTACATGTTATTGTATCATAATCAGTATAATATTGATTTATTTTTAAATCGGAGATTTAAATCGTTAGATGTCGCTGTAATCGAAATTTTTATTTAACACGCACGTCCTAAAGAAACTTTGTACATGGCTTTTATAGATAAAATTTTTGAATTTTTCATTCATTTTTTTTTTTCATTAAAAAATCTCGTACGGGGTCGCGTGTTTTTTTTTTTTAATTTACAGTGTTTAAATAGTATCCAATAAAATTTTCAGCCTGCGTATACTCAGCCTTGTACAATAGTTTCGCGGCTGTTTTAATTTTTTTTTTATTTATACTCGAAGGTTCGTCTAGACTTCTAGAGATTTAAATCTTGTGTAAATATGAATAGATGTGTATTTGAGGCGGGATATCGAGAATTTATGTAAAAATCTCTCTGCACATAGTTTGTACTTTTCTACGCTAACCGTGCAGGTGTTTCAAAATAATTTTGCGGGTAGTTTTACAAAATATTTTTATCTTGATATTAGAGTTATTTTTTAGATCTTGATTTTTTTTATTTATTTATAATAACTCATTTTTTACTAAGTATTCCACGCGAGATAAATTATTTTGAAATACCTGCACGTCATACTGTATATAGATCTTGTCTGTTAGGAATTGCTATTTTGAATAAGTTCATTAAGTATTATTTTAACAAATGTATTGGAATGGAAAACATGAAATTACATTTACCAATATTTTTATTACTAACTAAATAATTAAATGTATAAGTGATATTATTATTTATTACGATGGAAAACGTTGCCCCAAATAGATACTAAATTATTTATAAACAATAGTTTTTTTTATTATTATTTAATTGATTCCTATTAACTTCACTGCCGTATCAATACTGATTATTATTATTTTTATATATTCTGACGAAAAAAACGAATATAATTTAGCCGTAAAAAAATAGACATCGTTTTGATAGAAACACAAATATTATTTTAATTTTAAACAGTCCGAATTTTGTGTTTTTACCCTAATTAATTTCACAAATGCTAGATACCTAATTTCCAGTATAAAAAGGAATATATTTTCCTTCATTAAGACATCTTTATTATTATTACATACTTAAGTCATAAATCTTCTTTATCAAAAATAACCGCGCAATTCAAATGCCGCGTTTCCCTCGCTCTCGTCTAAAAACTTAGTTTTTGTCAGAATATAGGAATTATATTGGTTTAATGCAAGACAAACTTTATTATTAATATTTTTATTATATTAATGCGTTCATATATCATACAGTTATTGATAAATGCAAGTATTTGAGGTGCCATCAATGCGTAGATGCCATGTTTAAATAAAATAAAAAATATACATCTTCAATGTCATTTTAAAATTCGTGTTTTATGCTCTCGTTTTACGTTATTTTTTACGTTATTTTTGGCGCCAAACTCTAGATTGTCTTTTGGTCATTTTCGATTGGTGTTAATTCAATAAACAGGCCTAAAACAAAATACCCATATGAAATTACTGAATTTTTCAATACAGAACTGTATTCTAACTAATTAAATTGTTATTTTTGTGTATCTGATCATATATGTATTATAAATTATAATTGTTATGGGTTATGGAAGGCCTTATTTTAAATCATGTAATCTATGATCATTTGAAAGTATTTTACGTTATTTTTTGTTAATATTTACTGGTATCATGCTCGATATGTTTCTCTTTATTTTTGAAGTATTTATCTATGATTATAAGGATTTTATGAGGTGTCTATGGTTGTTAAAACAATATTCTAATTTTTAATATGACGTAAGATTTTAAACTGCGCAAAAACCATGCAAGGAGGCTTAATTCTAATCGTAATTAAAATAAATGCCATCTTAGGTTACCAATTTTTATCATAGTTATTTCTAGAATGCTCAGTGTTGCGACAACTTTTGAAATAACGACTGACAATATAATTCCGACCAATTCTTATACTGTTTTTATTGCAAATATTGTTTTTAATAACACGGGCATTTATTATTGTGTCTTATATCTATAGATCTCGATACTACATGAAAATCTCAGTTTACGTGTTTTTTTATTTATTTTCATATTAATTCGAATTGAAGGAATTATTGTATGGTGCTAAATGTTTTTTTCGCTCAAGTTTTCTGCCTTGTTTTAATGTTGCCTGATTGAAAAACTGTATATATGTGGCAAATATTCGAAATAGAAATAACAACTAGAAAAAATTAACAAAAAAAATAACAAAATTTGTGTGTATGAACTATGAACCATTTTGAGTACGAACATTTCTTGTTCTATTATTAAAAAAGTCAAATCTTATTGCATGTGTACAATATTCGTAGTGAAACAGATAAAATACTGTCTTAATAAATTAATGCATACACATTTGTGGTACTGATATAAGAAGGGGTCTGTAATATTTGCCATTGTGATGTTTCAGACCCTCATTATTTACACCCTATTGCTATAACATCTTAAACATATTCGAAGCTACAAATGTTTGTCTTTGTTTTACCTGTGTTCTATAATTCGCTAAGAATCAGTAGTTTCTCAATAAACGTAAGTTGCTCACTTTAATTTGATTAAGTAGATATTAAAATTATAATGAGACCAATATATAGATCAGTTATGTAAAATATCGTTTATTATATAAATGTTTCATAATATACATTAATATCGGGTAAGCGTCTGAATTATGTTTTTTAATATAGGATTATTTATCGAGTGTCGAAAATTCCTTTTCATTTATAGTAGACGATATATATTTAAAATGGTATTTGTAACTTACTTATACGGGTACTGTCCAAAATTATATTTTTTGAAATCATGTTTTCATTGGGTTGGAAATGTATATACTTTATGTTATATTTTTATGGTGATGAGCCGTGATTTTGGGAAATTTACCCGTTGTTTTTATTGCATCATTCATATATTATCACAATTTATTAAAAATGTTTGTGCCATACATTACATTCTTCTATTGTCTTTTAAACTTAATTTTTCAGTGACTAGTGCAAATAATTCATGTATTTGACATTTGTAAGCGTGCTATCTCACTTGCACTCACGGGTTTTGCGAATGGCCGCCATATTGTTTTCAATGGCGGCAAATAAAAATGAAATTTCCCAAAATCGAGTGTCTATGGCATTTAGTTGGTTGTGTTGAATGCTTGCGATCATAACTTCAATGCGCACATTTATATTCTATTGTATAAATTTTTTAATATCAGCATTTGGGATAAATCAGTAAATAAAAATGAGATTCTTCGTAATTATATTATTCACATGTTGACTCTTGATTCGTAAACTTTTACTGATTTAACCCAAGGCATATCGTAGTTAAATAGATAATTATTAAATAAATTATTGTATATCAATATATAAAGAGATATCTTTACACTGGTGTTTTTATTTTTACCCCTAATTCCTATGATTCAAAAACATGCTATAAATTATTTTATATTGATTTATGCTTGTCAAAAATAGGAAGAATATTCCACTACATAATACATTCATCTAAATTCTAATTCAGAAGCATACTGCTATATCTGTACTTCATGTAACTACAGAACGCAGATAATACTATATAACAATTTCTAAAATTTCATTATTCTATTAAAATTCTGTTAGAATCGCTTTTGAATTTCAATAGAGAACATAATATAATTATGTAACGCAGGTGGCCCCGGCCACCTAGTACTTGCCATACACGCTAAAGTGGCGCTAAATAACTGATAGAAAACCGTACATAATAAAGTTACATTTATTATACTTCTATAATATAAAAATGAATCGCAAAATGTGTTTTCGCATAACTCGAGAACGGCTGAACCGATTTCGATAATTCTTTTTTTTATTATATTCCTTGAAGTACGAGGATGGTTCTTATGTAGAGAAAACGTAAACATGTACCACGGGCGAAGCCGGGGCGGACCGCTAGTATTATAATAAATAATTATTGATCTCGTATCTGTGTGATAAATGCTTAAAAGCGACCTAATATTTTGAACTATCTTAGTAGCATAAATGGCTATTTCTTTTAGTCGTTTCCTTGTTATGCTTATCATGTAACCTGAATTTCACTTTATTGCTTAGAAATTAGAATTGCTATTAACCCCAGTCAAGTATAACTCGTAGTTAGATAGTTAACGCAAACGCAGGTTAACGAGTTAAACCGAGCTGGAACTTGATTTGGACTGAGGTGGTTAACTTAACTGAAACATAAACACTACACTGCAATGCATTATTCGAATGTGTACTTGTGTACCATTTCTATGTCTAAAGTGTTGCGTGGGAAAAAAAGGAAAAATAAAAATCAATAAATTTGGAACAAAATTTATTTATATCTTAATTGTACATACAATACTGTTTTAAAATGCTATTGTGTGGTATTAAAGTTCAGAGTCCTAAGTGATAGGTTTAAAATTAACAATATTGGACGAAAATGCACTTTATCTTTCATTTTATTGTATTTGGTAAGTTAATATCGAAATTAAATAAAAAGGAAAGCTCATCAAACACAGTCCATTTGTCATATTGTCTCACAAAAAATCTCCGCCATAAACAGTTTATTTACAACTTTCAATTAATTTTGTTTTGTAGTATACTACATTATACGTAATTAAGCGTACAATGTACATTTGACATTAACTGCCGTTACATAAGATTTATATTTGTCTAGAAAGTACTACATGCGTTGAGTAAAACTAGGTTTTAAATTTTAATGTTTCGTGATTATGTGTGACAAATAATGTATCCAAATTGACTAAAATTGACCTAAACATAAAGGCATTTACACACTATACAACAGTTTCAATCACAAAATCAAAGACTAGGCAATTAAAATATTTTATTTGGGTATGTATTTAAGCAACTTGATCTCATGTGTGAGCCACACAGCTAGTGTGAGTAGGGTCAATGAACCCGACTGGTGAGTCGCCGCTAAGGGAGTAGGCACGTAGTATAGCAGTGTTAGGAAACCTAATGTTACCTGCAATTAAAAATAAACTTTTTTAGTTTGTTTCGAACCTTTTAATATCTTATAAAAAAGATGGTGTAATGTAATATCAATTATGTTTTATTAAGTTTTATACTACATGACACAAAGATGTGCATTTTTAAGCATTTGTGAAGGAATACTCATAATTTAACAAACATACTCTACATAATATTAGTTGAAAGGTAAATAAAACTGAATGTAATTACTAAATGTCAATAGAAGGCAGAGAGGTGTGCTATATTTTTACATAAGTACCTTAATTAAGAAATATATATATTACTAGGTATCCGCCCGCGGCTTCGCCCGCGCAGTCAAAGAAAAAAACCCGCATAGTTCCCGTTCCCGTAGGATTTCCGGGATTGCGTTATTTTCCCTGGATAAAAAGTAGCCTATGTCCTTTCTCGGGTATCAAAATATCTCTATATCAAATTTCATGCAAATTGGTTCAGTAGTTAAGGCGTGATTGAGGACTAGACAGACAGACAGAGTTACTTTTATAATAAATATTATAATATAATAATATATAATATATATTAAGTCATTGAGTATATTAAGTATGGCTTCTATATATAGAATATAAAAAAATATAGGATAGTGATATTAGAGTACTTATCAAAAGCATAATATTAAAAATTACAAACTAAATACATATTTAATCGATATTCTCACCTGTAACCAAGCCATCGCACCCACTGCATTAGCCACTCGCCTGGCGACTGGCGACAGTGGCTTGCCCCTCGACATTACCCACAGCACAGTAGCCGCTAACAACGTGCTAGTACCCAGAATCCTATGATCGAACTGCACTGTGGTGGGATTTTCCGTGAAATTACGCAGTTTAGGACTAAAAGCCAGTATGTCGTCTGGTATCCAATGGTCGCCCATTTTCGGGAACGAATTGTAGACTAGACCCGCGTCTAGGCCCGCTACGAACGCGCCTGGAAAGATAAAAAAATAAAATTTGAAATAATTATAATTTGTATTAAATAAAATATGATCATTTATTTATCGAGATTTTTTGTACCATTTGATTCAAAAACTATTCGATCTATTTTTTCACAATTAGAAAGCTACATCTAAACCAAGTAATATGGGTTATTTATTTAGTAGCATCCGAAATAATTAGCTTATCTGTTATTCTAAATCTAAATCATAGTTTTGCAATATAATGATTATTATACTTGATATATACATAGAAACTATAATATTAGTTAGTACTACCTGCTTGCACAGGCAGTCTTATTATTTATATTTTTATTGAAATTAAGTAACTATCCCATTCTCCACTAAGGTGAATATTAGTGCAAAATTTTATTAAAACCGATTCAGCAGTTTCGTTTAGAAACTTTAGACAACACACGTAATTTACATGCATATAATATTTAGATTATAGTAAATTTCCTGTCATGCAAAAATTCACAATACAAGAACCACCCACCAGAAAGAGCAGTAATGAACGCCATCCCCTTAACAGTATTCGCAACTGCCGTTAAGGCGCTTAACTCCTTAACTTTCCTATACAGGGCCCCAACGGGCGCGGGCCTCAACATCCTCAGGGCCCCAGATAGGAGCCCCGCGTATAAGAGAAATGCTAAACCGAGGTGAGAGGCTAAACGGTATTGGGACACCCGGGGCACATCGCAGGGGCCCTGGAAACGGTCCTCAAGGCCCGATTTCACCATGTACCAGCCCATTAGACCCTGGAATGATTAAATAATTGTTTGCTAATTACATAAGTACAGAACGAACCCCTTTATGTACTAAAACAGGGATAAATTTAGATAACTTACTATAAAACAAAGTCGCTATCACTGTCTATTCTCCCCATTGTATGCTTCGATCTTAAAAACGATGCAACGGATTTTGATAGTTTTTGAAATGAAACTTCTTTAAGCGTGTTGTGAGTAAAATTTCAAAGTCACGTATTGGCAATACCGTCACGCCATAAGAGAATAAGGCGATGAATTTTGTTTCCTTGAATCTTAGTGTCGAATTTTGTTTGCAAAGAAGTTTCACTTCTGACACGTGTGCTCGGCACACACGCTATTTTTTTAATAGATAGATTGGTTCTTAAGGAAGTTTTTAGTATATTATTTGTGTTTTTTATAAGATATAAAAAAGCTGGAGGAGGCCTATACCCGAGAAGGGGTTCCAATCAATGGTACTGGTACTGGATGTTACGTCAAAAATGAAAAAAAAATGGAAGAAAAATGAATTAAGTATTAGTAATAAAAAAATTAAGTTAAAAAAATAGTGTAATTTTAATAAGTAAAACTTTTCTTGTGGATTGGAAATAAACTGGCTTTTTATTTATTATTTATTTATTTTATTTGTGAAGTTTTCAACAAATACGCGGAAAATTAGTTAAAACTAGCTTTGCGCCTGCGACTTCGCCCACGTTTTCAAAGAAAAACCCGCATAGTTCCCGTTCCCGTGGGATTTCCGGGATAAAACCTAGCCTATAATATTACTCGTGAATAATGTAGCTTTCGAATGGTGAAAGAATTTTTAAAATCGGTCCAGTAGTTTATGAGCCTATTCATTACAATCAAACAAACAAACAAAGTTTTCCACTTTATAATATTAGTGTAGATTACTCACCTGAGCCCCAACCAGCACACAATACCCGGCCACCCTCAACTTCATAGCTTTATCCAAGTACCCTCTGAGCCAGAAGAACGTCGCCGGCAGGAACATGGCGGCCCCGATAGCGCGCCCCCAGCTGCGGTGAGCGAACTCCATCCACCAGATCCACTTGAACTCGGACAGTGTTATGTTCATGTTTTTGCTGAAAGAAATGAAAATAAATCAAGTTTGAAACGCGTTAGTATCAGCTTAGCTTCAGGTTATTTGTACGGAACTATGGTGTCGTGAGTCCATCTCGCACTTGACCGAATTTTCTAGATGTAATGCTGCCTTAAAAGCAAGACGAAATAACAGATGAACAAATTTGTAATATAACCTACTATTTACTGAGGGATTCATATATTTTAATATTAAGCTTTTGCATAGCTTCTATCGCGGACTTTGAGCGCGGGGACCGAATCGAGAAATTCCGTAACGAAAAAACCTCACCCTCCCCACTCCAACGTGCGGAGGTGTGGCTTGAAGGCATAGCATGCAATAGCTTTACCGCGGCAGTCCCCGCGTGCCACACGTCTTTTTTTTCTTAACTGTACAACTTATTAACAAATACAAACACATACACAGTGCGAAAAAGCACTATTTGTTACACTCAAGATATTTTTAAAGCATTCTATGTTATTAAAATATTTAAAAAAACTTAAAAAAAAGTGTCTGGGATGTCCCTGTGTCTGTATGTGCCTTTATGTTGTCACGATAACAAGCAAAACACTTCAATCATTGTTATTTCATTTTTAATATGCTTCAGTATTTCGTGGAATTAATAAGCCTTTATCACAGTCTAATGTGATGTAGTTTAATTTCAACATTTTAATTTTTTTATCAGTTTTAATCTTTAAATGGTATAAATGTCTCTTCTAATAATTTAATCGCATACGATAAATTACTTACTATTTATATTCCGGAAACTGTTTATATATTTCAAACTCTGCCTGCCATTCTTCCTCAGTCCTCGGCAGCTTCTCACCCAGGAGTTTCCATGTGACCATAGACAGACCTGATTCTGTTAGCCTTGTCACTCCACCTATAGAATATATTGTATTATAGTTAGATAAATTATTGTGAAATAGTAAGAAAAAACTTTTAGAAAAAGATGAATATTACAATTTCAAATTTATTCTTTACTAACAAATTGTAAGTTGTAGTGATATTATTATTCTTTTCATATTTCTAGAGATACTTTTTCACATATAACAATCACGGGCGTTATTTAATTCCAAAAAAAAAGGAAAGTTACATTTTTGTGTAATTTACTTGTTTATATTATTATCTTTTATGTGAGACAAATTGAAATTATTTAACTGCCTTTTAAAAGAGTTAATCACAGATACTTTAACTCAAGATTGTTATCTGTGAATCAAGTCATAGTCATTTAAATTTTTATATAAATTACAAAGGAATGCTTTTTATATACAATTTCTTTTTTATTGCATTCAAAGCTTATTGTACACTGTGTTATGAAACAAATAAATGATTTTATTAATATATAACCAACCTGGAGATAATAATAGAGATGGTACATAGAGATAGCTCACAGGCATCACATACTCATTCCACAGTGAAATTGGTGCAGTAGTTCCTAAGATTAGTACTTTCAAATAAACAAACTCTTAAGCTTTTGTATTAGTTTCTCATTAATATAACATTATCCTCTTTTATTCAGCAAATTTTCAAATTTAAGGATGCTTTTTTTACTACCCATAATTAAAGGTACGAATCTAATATATTTCTTTTATTTCTTTCTAATAGAAGGGTATAATATTGGGTTTGTAAAATAAAAGAACTGTGTAATTTTAAGTTCCTTTAATAACAAATTATTAATATTTAAACATATTATTGTTACTATCTCAAAATCATCCTAGATTTTCTTTTTAGATCTATGTTCAATAACATAACATGATGAATCTTTCTCCAATCAATACACTTAACTAACTAAAGCCCGAAAAAGATCTTACACAAAATACTAAAACCGCAAATGCCAAATTATATCACATTCCAATGAAAAATAACATAAAATCCCCACCAAAACTTCGTTTCATTTCGTACCATTAGTGACTTTAACAATTACATTGACAACATAATAAATACTGTATAAAATAATTAAGTAGCCTACAGCCATACCTAGCACCACCGCTGTGAAAACCATACCACTGCAGCCGAGCAACCAGTAGCCGACTATTTTGGTTGATTTTGGTTTTGGTGATGAAGCGCAGAACCTTGCGACAATGCCATTTCTTTTGATTATTTCACTTATCTGTAAGGATGTACTATTTTTATTACTAGGTTTACAATAATAAAGAATATGAACTGAATTCAAAGATATTTAGCAATACAATGTCCTTGCTTTATATAAATACTAGGTTTCCGCCCACGGCTTTGCCCGCGCAGTCAAAGAAAAACCCGCAAAGTTCCCGTTCCCGTGGGATTACCCCAGGATAAAAAGTAGCCTATGTCCTTTCTCGGGTATCAAAATATCTCCATACCAAATTTCATGAAAATTGGTTCAGTAGTTTAGGCGTGATTGAGTAACAGACAGACAGACAGAGTTACTTTCGCATTTATAATATTAGTATGGATAGCAAAGAAAATAATGGACTATATTCTATCAAAGACTTCTAGAAGATCCACAGCGTAAGTTATTCTGTTCAAGTCTATTTTGATTGATTTTGCTTTACAGCCATCAGTGATCCGATTCCTATATCATATTTGACATACTACATTCATCTCCACTGGAATATAAACTCCAGACCTCACACATTAGTTTTTGCGTAATAATTAATCACTATAACAGAATACAGTCAAACAAATTGTTGTGAAATCTTGTGGATTACTTACTCTAAGACCCTTAGTCGTGTGGTTCCATTGCGCTGGTGTTAGCAATTGTCTTGAAGGTAAGGTACCATGGCTTTTTGTACTAGATAACAGGACTCGACTGGGAGCCCTCAAATAATGAGAACATCGACACACCTGTGCTAAACTCAGCATTTTACTGAAAAAACGTTGATAATAATTAATCTGGATTAGCTGTTACTTAACTATTATAAGTATTTATCTCAATATCTTGGTTATGTAGTACCTACCTAAATATTGATTGCGACTATTTATGCAATACTAACCTAAAGCATTTGACAGAATTTGATTAAATAATGAAATTGTTGTTAGTTTCTTCGTCACTTTCTCTTATAGGATTATATAACTCTTACTATTTAGTTATTTATCAGAGAATTATTAAAATTATTAAAAATATTGTAATTTGTACGTGATGTCTACTTGAGATACCGTGTTATTGACATTGACAAACAAAACGATAACTGACAAGTGACAATTCGTAAATGGCAGTAGGAAAAATTGAAATTTCTGAATTCTGGACCACAGATTAGCGTTATTTATTTAGTTTATAAAACTTACCATTGATATATTATTATTTTATACCGGCTTACCGTGGGCTTACCGGACATTGGCGCATTCCCTCGATCACCTGATGATTTATACTTTTTTATAATAAAATGTTGAAATGAATTATGAGAAAACAAAAAGTTACTTTTTATTTTTTTCGACAGTTTGACAAATACAAATTTTAACTACTTTCACGTATCCATTTCCTTGTAATCATTTGATAAGGCTTGAATATTATGATACGCATTTTTAAATTCCCCTTCTTCTAAACCTTCTCCAACGTAGTGATGAACAAACGCCCTTTTAGCGTACATTAGAGAAAATTTCTTGCATAAATGCTCCCATGCAATTCTTATTGCTGATGAATTTGATACCATAGTTACTGCTCTTTGTAACGCAGCCAAGTCACCACCAGGCACAGTAATCGGTGGTTGATTATTTACACCTATCTGTCAAAGAAAAACATTACAACGTCTTCTTACACACGTATTAACATCAATGGATCAAATTGTATGGTATTGTATATTTGTTAAAAGTAAGGTTGCTACCTTGAAACCAGTAGGTGACCAAGACACAAACTTAATCGAGCGCATGCTTTTTATTTGATTTATAGCTAGGTTTATATCATTGGGATTAACATCGCCCCTGAATAGCACACAGCAAGACATGTAACTTCCTTTTCGGGGATCGCACTTGACCATTTGATTAGCTGGTTCAAAACATGACATCATCAACTGTTGTGTTGTGTTAGTTTCGTGTTGTGCCCTTGTTGGAGGTACAAATGGGGCAAAGGTGACGAGAGGGAAATGAATTCTGGGATATGGAATCAAATTCGTCCGAAATTCAACAAGTTCAACGTTTAGGGAGCCTTCGAATCTTAAAGATGCTGTCATACAAGATATTACCTTAAATAATAAAAATAATTATTGAAATATTGTTAATATTCTGTTACCTACTCCATAAAATATATTTTAGCCAAAAACTATTTCACCTGTGCAATCAGTCTATTTAAATTTGTATATGTCGGCCGTGGAACGTCTAAATGCCTTGCTAATATTTCATACAAAGCTTCGTTATCGAAGATAAAACAGACATCTTCTGTATCCATACATGCGTGAGCAGTCAGAACGCATCGCAAATTCGATTTTCGACAGCTTCCGATAATCCCTAGCAATGCTTTCTAGTAATAGTGCTGTGAAGCCTGAGCCAGTGCCTCCACCAAAGGATCGAAACACGATAAAGCCTTGTAAATGATGACAGTCTTCAGCGGCAAGTCGGATCCGATTTAAGGCTACGTCTATCATTTCACGTCCAACACCAAAATAGCCTCGAGCGAAGTTGCTCGCAGCATCTTCTTTTCCAGTAAGCAGCGATTTTGAGTTAAATAGCTGTCGATATGTGCCATGTCGTATTTCATCTGCATTGAAAATAATTTAATTAGTAGGTATAAGCAATACTAGGAGAAGAAAATTACTATCTAGATTCTAGAGTGTAGAGTCTAGAGTCTAGACGAGTCTAGAAGAGTCTAGACTATAGACTGTTCTAGACTATTCCTTCTGTGACCGTGGCTTTGCTAGCGCGTACCGTACGATATGTTATAAGCAACTGAGCCGTCAGAAATGTAACGGACCAACCAACCGGAAAAAAAACTGTGAAAAAAGCATAGCATTTACTCTACTTCATACCTATAGGAGTAGGTTCTAAGTCAATCATAACAACTCTGGGTACAACTTTTCCTCCGGCAGTACTGCTAAAGAATGATGCACAGCTTTGTTCATCGCCACTAAATAACATAATTCCATCCGGTCGAATGCCATGTTCCAAACAATAGAGCTCCCAACAAGCATTTGCAACTTGTACTCCTGACTGTCCTATATGTATGTGAATAACTTCTTTCTAGGAGATATTAATATTTCTTTAGGAAATTATAAAACTATATAGGTAATTTATGAATAGAAAGTAACCGTTGAATCAACTTACTATCGTCATTTTTAGATATCATCACGAAAATTTTGAATTAAAGATTTTAAAGAAAATAAACAGAAAATTTAAGCTACATGTTGTATAGATTTATAAATATTATGACATAATTTTGAAATGTATTATGTAACGCAGGCGCTAGAGTGATAGATTGAATCAAAACTATTGATCTGTGCTATTGAACAATCAAATAAGGTTTTAATGACTTGAACTTACATGTTTGTGAATTACAAATTATAAACAAAAGCTATGACTAGCAAGCATTTGCTAAAAGTATATGAGCGTTGAGATAATATTACTAAGGAGGAGAAACCACGAACAAAATCTGTGCGCTAAGTGCGGCGGCGCGGGGCGCATTTTTTATTTTTTTGCTCTAACTAAGTTTTAAAAATTATTATCATTTTTCCGTATTATTTGTATTATTTGTGCAATATCATAACACACACGAAGGCATATTTGATGCGTTTCACTTTAAAACAAATAAAAAATGAGCGTGACGTTCGCGCCAATGAGCGAGCAAGCGACTGAGCGACTTAAGACTGTCATTATAAACCAATTAAAGTTGTATGTACCTATAAAATATGACCTTACTGGTTTTATAATATAACTACTGTTAAAAATATATTATGTTGTTATTATTTATGGACCATGATTTTTAGTTTTTTTCTATTTCGAATAATCCTGAATATACAAACCAGCGTGGTCACTCCACAGAAAGAGACAAAAGCAACACTGACGTCATTCAAGGTCATATTTTCTAGTTACAAGTTAATGGTCATAGTGCAATCTCCAGTGTATTAGATATAAGCTTCTTGGATAAATTTTACTGATCTTTAGATGAAAAAAAAGTTAATTGATATTTTTTACATAAACTTTGCCTTTTCAAAAATATATCCCTATCATTCTAAGCAACCAAAATCAAAACACAAATTACCTACATTTATTTGCAAGAATTGGCAAGAATGTAGTAGGTACAAATTATTTTAAGTCGATATTATGAATTTTCATTGGCTAGTTTGTGAGTGGCGTGCTTTCGACCAATGACAATGTTTGTCAATGACAGCTGACATTGATTATTGATATTTGGAAAGAAAACACACTTCAAAATGAAAATGAAGTGGTAAATATCCTAATCTGTGGTAAATATGTTTTGATTTACATATTATTAGCGTTATCTATTTATATACGTGATAAGAATATCTCACATTGTAACCGTGTGCAGTAGGAATCATTCTAGAAACGTTTCAAACATGAATTTCGCTGGCAAAGTAGTAATTGTTACCGGCGCCAGTTCAGGAATTGGTGCCGCTACTGCCGTGTTTTTATCAAAACTTGGTGCACAATTATCTTTAACTGGAAGAAATGTGGACAATTTGCAAAAGGTTCACAAAGACTGTGAGAAGTCAACATCTACTTTTTTGGTTCCGGCAGATTTGACGAAGGAAGCTGATATTGAAAAAATCGTTAAGAGTACCGTGGATCATTATGGAAAAATCGACGTTCTGATAAACAACGCGGGAATTATCGAAACAGGAACTATTGAGAATACATCTCTAGCGCAGTATGACCGCCTCATGAATACCAACGTCCGATCAATTTACTATTTGACAATGTTGGCTGTACCACACTTGTTAAAAACTAAAGGTAACATTGTAAATGTTTCTAGCGTGAATGGTATACGGTCGTTCCCCGGCGTGCTAGCTTACAACGTGTCTAAAGCATCCGTGGATCAGTTTACAAGATGTGTTGCTTTGGAGTTAGCGGCTAAGGGTGTTAGGGTAAATTGTGTGAACCCTGGTGTTATTCTGACCGAATTACAACGTCGTGGAGGGCTCTCTGACGAGCAGTATGCAGCTTTCTTGGAAAGAAGCAAGGAGACGCATGCTTTGGGCCGTCCTGGCAAGCCTGATGAAGTTGCAGCTACAATAGCATTTTTGGCCAGCGACTTAGCTAGCAATATTACTGGAGCCAGTGTGCCTGTTGATGGAGGACGCCATGCTATGTGCCCACGCTAGATTTTAATTTTTATACCTGTTTATTGCAATTTTATGAATTTATCTGAGCATTTTTATAAAATATATAATATTTTTATAAAATAAAATAGATCTAAGTATAAATATGTATTTGATAAGTTGCATTTACAACTGTTATTTTTGGAGGAATTTAAAGGATTAAAATTGTTGAAGTTTGAAAATGTTTTTTATTTTTATAGTTGTTTATAAAAAAATCTGTATGAATGAGGTAAGAGTCACAATCATGGGCCTCTATACAATTTGGAAAACAAACAATGTTTGTTTGCGTTAGGTCCAAGGTGGCATTTAAAGACAAAATTAATTATAAAATTTTATTATGTACTTAATCCTTATTGTAACATATTTATCACAAAACTTTTTATCAAAGTGTACATTGACAAAGAGCTAAAATTCTTAACACTACAATATATGAATCTAGATTCTAGATCATAGATAATAAAATCATAAAAATTATGAAAATAATGTTTTTTACTACACTTTACTCTTTGGCTACATATTTAGTCAATATTATTAAAAAAAATGATAAAAGTAATTTAATATTTTTTTCATATTGAGTAAATTGTAAGCAAAGTGTAAGGTTATTAAAAATAGTCTGAAATATTGACTGAAATCATTGAGATAATATTAATATCATAGGCCATAGATTATAATAAAATACATATTATAGTTCTAAAACCTGAGTCATCAACATTACAAATAGAAATTTTTTTGGAAATATAAACAGTAAAATAATATTAATCAGATAGTGTTGTACTTAGCCGCAGAGTAATTTAAAATTTCTTATTACGTCTCGTATTATGTAAGGCTTGTATAAATAATATGGAAGTCATAGTAAAATGAAATGAAACTTAACTCATAGTAACGTAACTAAATACTTTCCTTCTTACGGAAGTCAACTGATTTTTATAATAGTAATGGTCAATGGAAATGATACAAGATTTTCAAATATTTCTATGATTAAGTTTAGAATAAAAACGATGAAATCTTAATAGTATAAAATGCAATTTGTTATTCTGGGACATTTTTCCTTGATTCTGATGTTTCGATTCCGAAACGGCGGTACATTACAATTTTTTTTTCATACGCTAGTGCGTACTAATAATAATTTACAGTTACGATTAAAAAAGCAAATGTAAAGTAAGTATGGATCAGATTTGCTCATTATTAGTATTTCTCTAGTTATATTTGCATACTTAATTATTAATAGTTTAAGTTGCGTTAAATATTGCGATACAAGTAATATTCAGCCAAAAAGGAAGGATGCCTAGAGTTGCACATTATTTCATGTACTTTCAAACAACACATAGGAAGTTACAATATCGATCAGGAAATACGCAACTGACCTTTGAGTTTTGGGCAATAACCCTCTACTTACTTGGTAATTGTACAATTTGCTTCATAAAAACAATAATTGTTTTTTAATGTGAACAATTATTAACAGCGTTATTTTAAGACCTTAAATAGTAATTTCTTTAATTATTATAATAAATAAGTAGGCTCTACGCCTCAAATTAAAAATTAACGTTAACGTAAGTATGATTAAACTATTTTGCGTTTTAAATAGCAACTTCCAGTTCAGTCAAAAGTATGTAAAAGATTAAGAAATATTTACTTAAATAAACTTTCTTAAAAAAAACCCTCGCCCTTAGATTAACCGACCAATCCTTAATCTAAGCTCTCGCCCTTTTAAATATTAAAAATTAAAATCATTTTATGAAAAAGGCGGCAATTATATTATATGGGTTAAAAGCGCAGATTATAAATCGAACGAATTTAAATTTGCGCGGAAAAGTAATAATTCTTTTTTTTTATATGTTTTTTTACGATCAAGGCAAAAGAAGTTCATTGGCGGGAACAGCAGCGAATAGTTTTTTGGCTTCATTTACACAGGCAGCGATGATCGTCTCAAATGCTACTGGGGCTATGTCTCTTATCACTGGTTCCCAGTTCTCGTTTATTACTCTCTGGATTGTAGATGCTGGAAATAAAAATTGGGGTTATATTACGGCAACATTATTTTTATAGCACAAAATAAAAGATACAAAGAGAAACAAAAAATATGTAGGTAAATGTTTTCCTAAAGTTACATTTTCCATGTAGTTTATGATGATTGAGTTACAAATCATCATGCATAAGTATTATGATAACGCTTGTTTCTGAACGATGAGAATTAGAAAAACTTGAGTATGAGACATGCACTTAGGTAACCACCATTAAATTCAATTAATGTACATAATATTAATTTCATTCGTGAAATTAATGAAGAAAAGTATGGATCAGGCGAACGATGCATGCCGATTATAAAGTTCCAAACCATCAAGCAGACAATAATTTCGCAGCTGGAACCGCTCTGAACAGTTTCTTCACTTCATCAACACATTTGCGGATAATCTGTTCAATCGCTGGCGGAGCTATCTCTTGCATGATGAGACTCCAGTTCTGGTTTGCGAAACCTATTGTTGTGTCGGCTGTAAGGTGTTTTGTGTGTTAGAGGAATATTTTATTCCATTGTTATTTTTGTTTAGAGACTGCTTGTTACATAATTATAGTAACTAATAAAAGTATGTTATAAAAAATTCCGTAAGTAAGTACTTAATATTGTTTGTAAGGATGTAATATTTCTTATCTATATTTGTGCGCCTTTCGATGAATAATCCCGAAAAACAGAATTGACTAACAAAAAACTCAAAACCTATGAATCGCTCTAAGCTTAAAAGGTTCAAATTTCTTTGTTAATTTTTTTTTCAAAATAATGAAACTATTTATTCCAAAATTATTTTGTTAATTTCACTATTTTGATTTCACTATTCTGATTACTATCAACATTAATATTTAGATTAAATCTATATAGTATAGATATTATCTAGTATTCAGTTAAAAAAATAACCATTTCTATGAAACCTTGACCGAAGAAGATTAATCTTAAGAACACATTACGATAAAGAGGATAATGCAAGTTTTCTTAAAAATTTGATGGTGTCCTTCAACTGTGTAGATTGACCTTTATAGAGGTAAGGAAAATATTTGTCTCTATGGTCTATGGTTATTTTCCGTGAAGCCTACCTTCGAGGTGTTAGATCCGTATGATGCATGAAAATATTGGATTAACTGTGTTTGGATTTATGAGTAATGACTATGTATATCATCATTAGTATCAAAACAAACTTATTGTATTACGTGGACTAGACAATGTTTTTAAGCTATTGCATAGCTTTTATCCCGGGCCTTGAGCGTGGGGACCGAATCGAGAAATTCCTGAGAGAAATTCCGTAACGAAAAAGCCTCACGCTGCCCACTACGACCGGCGGAGGTGTGGCTTGAAGGTATAGCATGCAATAGCTTTACCGCGGCAGTCCTCGGGGACTGTGCCACACGTCGTTTTTTTGGTTAATTTTGATATTAAGGATGCTTATAAAATGACTTATAACTTTTTTTCTTGTTTACAAAAATTTTAGAACCTATTATATTTTTTGTTTCGGGTTTTGAAATAGACTGTTAATGTGTAGCTACACAGAACAAGTAACTAATATAGTAAGAGATGGCACTCAGTAGGTACTTCGATTTCGAGCTCACGCACACTGTAGCTAAACTTCATGGACCTCTTAGATGGACCTAATGTTCCTGATGCATGGTAACTGAAATCTTAAATCTTATTTCATACTTCAACGAGTCTTACCCAATTCCTTATTCCCACCAAAGAGGTTGGTGAATTTAAACTGTGCTCGGTCCATCTTGTAGCTGTCCTTGTAGCCGGTGACCATCCAGTAGCCATCTATGGTCTTGTAGTCGTATTTGATGACGATGTTCAGGTTTGCTGGTGGAATAGTTTATAAGTTAGTGCTATGTTTATTGAAGTTTTATATTATCTTACTTTTTGTTGTTTTAAACAAAATTAGAGATATGAATGTAGAGCAGCGTTTAACGAAAAGCAGATTTTATCGAAGATATCTAATGGCTATTTCATTATAAAATGAACATATGTACCTACATAAATAAATTTTATTCTAAGTACATTTGAGTGAATCCACTTTCAACAGTTGCATTCTGCGATCTGCATAATATAATAACTTTCGTAACGTTTCTGCCTATTTACCTAAGTATAACAGACGTATCGATATTCTACTATTGTCGTGATTTATATAAATGTTTTATGTAAATAACTCACTTATCTTGATTTTCGCCTGTCCATTGCCCCTGATGGGCAAAATAAGCACTTGCCCGTCCATGTCGTAGTTAGCTTTCAAAGTTACATTAGCCGTGAAGTCCAGAATAGCTTTTCCCTTTTCAGTGTCAATTCTAGAACAAATAATTAGGTTTAGCGTTATGCTTGATTCGTAAATAATAGAATCTTTTATAGGAAGGTGAAATCATTTATGAGGTTCATTATAGTTTTAAATACCTAAGTGGAACAGATGTAGTTGAATTTATAATATATATTATAGGTACTCAACTGCATGTGTTTTTTTTAAAGAAGCGAATTAATTTGACCATTCATATGACAGAGCGATTATCGTAAGCAAAAACACCGGCGCAAGCAGTGGGTGTGGGTTCGATTCCCATTTCATGGAAAAATTATAGTCATCATCATCAGTGTCTCTAATTTATATTGATTTTCAGTGTCTCTAATTTATTTTCTTATGTATGTTGTTCACATATATATTATAACAAAAATAGATAAACACACTAAAACATTGTCACTTACTTATAAGAATTAACCCTAAAATCGCCCAGACCGGTTACAACTGTATCATCAAAGGTGAGCCTCAAAGCTGGGTTGTCAACCACCACCTTGCCCAGGTGCACAGGGTCAAGGGACGCTATGCCGAGCTCCGGGATGCCCTTCGCGAACTTTCCACCTCCAGCTGATATCACCTTCTCTATGCATTGGTTCAGATTGGGATCTGATGCTGAACAAGCCTTGAGGAACGGCGCTGTAACAATTTTGATTAATATTATTAATTATTTAAGTAGTAAGCTGTTTACTAATATTAGTTAGGTACTACATGTTACCATTTATTTTATATTAAACAGTAAATATATTATACTTTGTAGTTAAACTCAAAGAGTAGTGGATCAATTTTAAAAGACGTTTTATTACCATAAGACTAGCTACATTTATTAGATTTAAAAAAAATATTATCAACTCGTCAATTATTATCAATTATATTCTCGTTTATCGATCGAGTAAGGAAGATATTTGAAAAGGTTGTGAAAATTTTTTTACGTGTGGCGCTATGAAAACGTAAGGTTTGATGATCATGCCTATCCGGCACTTAGTACAAAATTATATGGCATATTGTAATATTCCAAAATATTTTAACGTAAATAAACATTAAAAATAATTGAAAAGGAAAGAAATGTTCTCGATTCGGATGCAAGATATGTTATTTAATATTTATCAGTTACCTGTTACACTATATCCTTTATTGCCTATAACGGATTCATGCTAAAATAAACTTCGTTCGGAAACGATTTTTAAATAAAATCAATAATTTTATGAGCTTTACATTCCTTTCTAGAAATTATTTCAATAAAATCATAGTAGAGTAGAGGCTGATCTATTTTTATCCTTAAATAAAAATCTTATATATATATAGAGCTGGTAGAGCTAAGAATTATGTTCGTTATTGTTTATTTATAGTAGTAAGTAATACATATTATATAAATTATTTTTCTTCGTTCGACAAAAAAAAAGCACGCACTATATTGCTGATAGATTCTATTTGTCTTGCGGGAATCATTTCAAACGAGAAATATTTTGCTAGGTATTTTGTAATTGTTTTGTTAATGTGATAAAATTTTGTATTAATAAAATTATTGCGATACATACATACTGGGATTAAAGTGCCAATGAGCTTAAAGTTGCCAATAAAGTGTTACCAAGATAAAGCTTAGCGTATACGAAGATTTGAAACGTAATTATGTTTTGTTTATTTATTAGTAGTTATTAAGTTATGTAATACATAATATGATAAGTGAAAGAATATTTTTTTAATTAAAAACTATGTCTATGAATCTCACTATTGATTACACTAACAATTTATCAAGACGTGAAGGCTGTTACGGATTTAATACGCCGTTTCATACTTAACAATTTTGACGAGCCCCTTAATGGCATACGATGATGTTATAAAATCGAGTTACCAACGTTTAATTTTTGCTAAAAAGTACTACAATATACAGATTATTATATTCTAAAAAATCGCCGCGTTCGAACCGCCCTTGATCACTCAAGTGTGTCAAACGAACAGGTCAATGTCGGTCAGCCTGTAGCATGTAACGTGTGGACACACACAAGACACACGTGACTCGAGCGAGTGACATTTGAGTACGGTCTGCAGCGGCCTTGTGTTTTGGATAATATTTTGTTTGCGTGTGGTGCAAGTTGTTTGACTGTATGTTTACCTCCTATATGCTGTTTAGTATCTATCTATTTTTAGCTCTGTGATAATGTCATTGTGTTTTTGACAGTTACTACTATTCTTTATGAAAAAAAGAGCAAACAAAATAAACTCTTTTAGTTTTTTTCGGTTAATCTCGCAATGACTGTGTAACGTATCCATTTAGATAAAACAATTGATCAAAGACAGAATGATATTATGCTACTTAGAAGTAAAACAGGCAGTATTTATGAAAATAATTATGATTCCCCGAAAATCTCTGAAACCTGCCTGAAATTTTATATTGAACGCAGACAATATTTGCAGCGTCATTTAATTGTTGAAATTGCTGATAATTTTAAATAGAACTGATGATTTATTAATAACTATTTTTAGAAAAAGATAAATTGAAACTTATTCATTAACATAATGGAAAATCAATTACGTAAAAAATTTAATGACAATAAGTACATCGGAAGATATCCGATAAAATATTTACAAAATTGTTGTTGTTTCGAATTTAAAATTCGAAGAAAGTCGACCGGTTTCAAGTGCAACCACTTCTGCCAAATATTGCTTAAAGCCGAGTTATGAAATAACTTAATTATACTTGATAATTTTAATTCGAGACATTAATTTTTCATTTTTAAGAGATATTAACTGTATGACATATAGCAATGTATTTATTACTATATGCAACTAGCTGCCCATGCATATAGGTACGTTGTTCTGCCCTATTGTCCCTTTTTTAGTGTTTTATCTCCATAAGTACCTTCCTTGTGCCTAAATAAAAACGTTAAAAGAAATAATCCAAAATGGTGGATATGATGAAATTTAAATCTAATCTAATACAGAATACGATTAGAACTAAAAAAATAGTACCTAAGTAATCGTTTTCCTATATATTATACTAGCAGCTCCGTGCGGTTTCACCCCCGTGGCTCCATCCCTGTTGGTCGTAGCGTGATGATATATAGCCTATAACCTTCCTCGATAAATGGGCTATCTAACACCGAAAGAATTTTTCAAATCGGACCAGTAGTTCCCGAGATTAGCGCGTTCAAACAAACAAACAAACAAACTCTTCAGCTTTATAATATTAGTATAGATTATCTCAAGAGCAAAAGTTGAAATGATTGATAGTCTCAACTATGTTATTTTAAACCATTTGTCGAAACCAAGACTAATAACATAACATTATTTCAATTTATTTCCAACTCCTAATTCGCCTTAAATGATGTCGACATAAATCATAATTCACACAGGAAATAACGCAAACCAAGTCATTTAATCGGCGCAAAAAGTAATGGTTTCTTAAAAGGTAGATAATATAACAATGACAATAAGCCAATACTTTTTAATCTGTGTAATTTTAAAGTCTGATAAGTTCCCACAGATAAGATAACTTTTTTAAAGTTTTGTGTTGAAAATTTGTGCGTAACTTGTGGCGTAACTCATTAGTATCACTATACATAGTATCAAGCAAAGTTTAGATGGAGTTTTAGTATAGTATAATTTGACAAAGAGGCGAAGCCCCGGGAGGTAAGCTAGTTTAAACAATAGTATATTAAGTATATAATATGTGATAATGACGCTTAAATAATTCTTTACGAAAATAAACTAAACGGTTTTAATTCGATGAAATATATAGTTGAAATAACTTCTTTCGACCTACATAGAAATATTTTTTTGGAATCATTCTAAGCTTTAAATTATTTTAATTGGGTATTTAAGATAAAATAAATTAATAGTGGTTTAATTCTAGCTCTAGGTCATTGATCTTAATTTTAACCAGTTTTATTCTAATGAATTCAAAAAGGCAACCTAACGTGCATATAAACATTTTAGAATGTCCCTACGTACTATACATTCTTCTTTTACATTGTGGTAAGAGAAATATTGTTTTAATAATTTTTTTTATAGATGACACAAACAAACTCATTAAATTGAAAAATAAACAGACGATGATACAATGTAACCTCGTGGTATTATCTCATACATCACTAAGTACGTTGTCATTTGTTTTTTTTTATCATACACGTTTTTAAGTCACGTTCGTTTCCATACTGTACATCTTAATAAGATTAAAAATTTGATAGGTAAAGGCCACGATTTTGGTATCTTTGAATCTGGCCAAAGAAGTTTCACTTCTGACATGTGTAGTTACTCGGCACACATGCTCTTTTTTATTAATATAAGTTTATCCGCGTACTTATGTTTATAGTTAATCTACAAGTAATAAAGAGAACTACGTGTGTATATTCTAAAATTGTTTATACTTTATAATAAAACTAGCTTTCTGCCCGCGGCTTCACCCACTGTGTCTAAAAAGACTAAAAACTAATGAATTACGCGTACACATAAACCTTCCTGTTCAATCACTATATCTATTAAAAAACCGCATCATAATCCGTTGCGTTGTTTTAAAGATTTAAAGCATTCATAGTTATATAGGGACAGAAAAAGGGACTTTTTTTTATACTACCTATGTAGTGTTAATCTAGATATTTTGAATTACTGTACACGTAAAGTAATTTTAAAATAAAGATAAATAACTTTGTTCCGGTGGTTCTTATCTCATACTTAATACAAATAACAAACAGACTATAACATCGTCTTCAATCTTCACATTACGTAAATAACTGGACATTATATAATATAACAATCTAGTTAAAGTATTGTTTTGTTCAAGTGTTTGCTGTCAATAAATCTAAATTGCTTATTAATATGCGGGTAGCACTGGTTTTCAGTTTAAGCCGGTTAGCTTGGATTCAAGTGATAAAAAAAAGAGGGGTTGCACTCCGGGAGTGCCGGCAGAAGTGAAAACTTGATTCATGTTTGATATTTTTGGAATGGTATCCGTCTTACGCATGGAATATAAGGGCTAAAAAAAAATCCGTCTTACGCTTTTTCGATCAGGCCACGTGTCCTGACGCGAGTTTAAGATTTTATACCCAACGCCGCTAAAGAAGTTTTCACTTCAAAAAATGCTACCCTAAGCAAGTAAGAAGAATTTGATTATTATTTATTTTTAGTTGTTCTTTTTATTTTTAAGTAAAAGCCAAACCTATTTATGTATAAATATGAATATATTTCATATTATTTAAAAATTAATAAGTACATAAGTAATCACTTCTGGCTTCCTACACATCACCTACAACTACAGATATAACACTTATATAATAATTACCTATACTTTAAAATATTTATAAATCACAAACTACATCTCTTATTTCTCTTTTCCTTCCTTTCCTCTCTATCGCCACAGGAAGAGCGGCAGATGACATTGAAATGTCAAACGAGTTAAAATGATAGTTTCTTCATCGAATTGGAATTTATCTCGATTACAAAATAACTTGTATGAAAGTAACGACCTTTCGATTATTTGAGATTCGAGCCAAATGTATGAATTTTTTATATGTAGCAGAATTTGGAGAGAATCGATCTTTCGATTGAACGTTACAGGATCAATTGATTATTTCTTTATCTTTAGAAGTTGTATTTTTAGACTAGATGATATTTTTATTAATTCTAACTATTGGTTTTTATTCTGTTTGTATTAAACAATAATATTTTTTAGATTCAAGCGCGTTGAAGTCTTTTAGTCAATTTTGTAAAATAGCAAGTGTTATTGATGAAATCGTATAAAATTCGAAGTTTTCTAGATAATATATTAAAGAGACATAAATAATAACAGTTATTAATAAAAAAGATGGTTAGCTGTTTGCAGGGAATTTAATTTCTTCCACTTTTTGCTTGTTTTTATTATTTTAAATTTGTAAGTGATTTATCAAAAATATAAATCTTATTAATAAAGTTAATCATACGTTTTCCTATTCACATTGAAATTAAAAGAGTAAATTAGAATAAAGGTGATTACTTTCATAAAACTACACAATTTTTATAAGCTAATCCGATACTTTAATACCAATGAATATTTGTTTTTAAAACTTCACTTTGTCAACTATTTACTTAATAATTGTATCACTCACGTAGTGCTCCAGCAAAAACGCTGGCCCCACAGGAGACTACCGCCAGCAGACAGACGGACACACGAAACATTATCAATAAATTGTATATAAAAAACCCGCTATAGTTAACCGCTCTCACTATACTGCGAGTTACCGTATCGCACGTTACGTTATATAGCTTACGCAAGTATCAATAACGTTCGGTCCGACTGTTTACAGTGCGTTCACCTACTTCGATGTATATGAGAAATATTCAGCCTTTTTTTACTTATTTTGGTATTTTATTAATAGAGAAATATGTGATTTTTTTGTAGAATTAAAGGTGGTGAAATTCTATCCACTGTCAAATATTTGTTTAAGTGAATACATGATAGAATAGCGTTGGAAGAAGCTTATTAGAGACAATTGATATATAATTCCTAATATGTACTTCTCTCACATCTTATGATTAATTCAAAATATTCTCTTATAAATGTAGAGTCTTATCAATATATGTCTAGTTATTGCAACTAAAATAATAAATAAGAAAGTGTATTTTTATATTATGTAAAAATTTATGAGATTGATGAGCGAATTTTGATAAAATACTCATTGATTAGACCTTGGATAAACAGGTAATTTTAATCATACTAAGAGCACATCTTCATTCCAATAAAATTATCGGCTGATGCTTTTACGATCTTGGGCCGGGTTATATTGGGATAATTATTTGGTAGGTAATCTAGATTCTAGACAATAGGGTAGATTATTTGATATTTATCAACATATTATTCGTACTATATTATAATAATTATTTAACAAATACTAAACCGCTTTTGAACGGTCAAAACTGGACAGATTTTGAATGGTACCTACCGAAAGGCTTTCAAATAAAATAAAAAAGAATCATCAAATCGGTTCACTCATTGGAAAGTTCTGAGGCAAAACCCCAAAAAATACAGAACCTAATTTTTGAGGTCGGTGGAAAAATAATAAAAATTGTTTATTTGGAATCAAAACAACATCTAAACATACAAAATAACATGGATAATGTAAGTATCTTAAGTACAAATTCCCTTTTTCTACATAGCAAGATATTCTTATATTGTGTATTTTCATAATAAGAACATTTTTAAGCAATCCCAAAAATGCATTATGCATATAGTTTGATGAAGTTCAATGAGCTATTCATTGCAAAAATATGGACGACAAAGAAACTTGAAGCCTTAATAAATATTATTTTATTTGTATTGTACTACGTGATATTTAAGCTTACGAAACATTACCTATAGGTATGTTATTGTAAATATTAAGTTTTAAAACGTACGTTCATCAATTTTATTAAACATAGTAAAGTCGAGAAATTCACAAGTACGTATTAATTATTTATAAGTGTCACCGTTAAAAAATAAACAATTCTTTTTACTCTAAATATATTAAACTCATTTTTTTCCGAAAAACCAACAGAGATATTGCGATAATTAATTAACTTACACTTTACTACTATATCAAGTAAGTTTAATATTATGTCGTTTATTTGACACTTAGGAGCTGAAAATAATCTTTATATGCGAAGTGTTTGATGGAAATGATCGATAATTTGTATAATTATTTTACAACTAGCGGTCAGCCCCGGCTTCGCCCGTGGTACCTACATGTTTACGTTTTTTTTCATAAGAACCATCCTCGAACTGCAAAGAATAGATTCCGCAGCGCACGCGATGACAGAATTTTTATTAAGGATTTTTTTACTCCTTGGGTTACATTAGTGCATTTTTGAATTTTTATGAAAATGCAATATAGCCTATGTTGCTCAGTGAAGATGCAGCTTTCTAATGGTGAAAGAATTGTTGAAATCGGTCCAGTTGTTTATGCGTGAAAACCAACCATACATACATGCATAATTACAAACCTTTCCTCTTTATAATATTAGTATAGATAAAAACTTAAATAAACTTGTAATTGATAGGGTCCTACGTGATCAAAGTCAGCTATATTTAGCTAGAGTTAAATTAATAACAAGTTTCCTAATGTTTGTTTATTTAATGAGATATTTCGAGGGTCAAATACCTAAAGGTATGTTTGTTTATTCCTCAAACCTACACGCTGACCCTTTAAAACTTTTCTTAGCTTATTTAAATATTATTGTTAAGGTCATGGTTTCTTGTAAGACTGTCTTCAATCGCATAATATCCCGAATTAGAATGAAAGTAGAAAAAATATAACTTTATTAAATAAGTCTCTATCTCTTGTCTCTATATATAAAACTAGATTTCCGCCCGCGGCTTCGCACGCGTTTTCTAAGGAAAACCCGCATAGTTCCCGTTCCCGTGGAATTTCCGGGATAAAACCTATGTGTTAATCCAAGTTACCATCTATACGTGGGCTAAATTTCATTCTAATCGGTTCAGTAGTATTTGCTTGAAAGAGTAACAAACACACACACATCCTCACTAACATTCGCATTTATAATATTAGTAGGATTCTCGTTCAATGTGTAACCATACTCCTCCGAAATGGTTGGACCGATTCTCAGGAAATTTTGTAAAATTGCCTGTTGGGTATATTTGAGAATTAACCAACATCTATTATTCCTCAAAGTGATAGGAGTAAGGCAGAACAACGTTTGCCGGGACAGCTAGTAATGGTTGTGTGATGATTCAATTTCCTTATCAATAAAAATTAAGATTTGAGAATGTACCTCGATTTAGGAATGTCAAAAGCAAAAAATAATAAAATCTAATAAATTATTATCAAAAATTATTAAAGTATCCATGTCTCAGTGAATGAAAAAATTTTCATCAATGTTATAGTAGCAAAAATTACGTTATGCAAGTTATTTAAGTGACTAGGAAAATTACGAGTAGGTAGGCTCTGTGGGTAGGCTTCTTTAAAAACTGACGCCTGATCATAAATGCAAAGCAATTTGGTTTTGAAGATCGTGATAAGCATAAATTGAAAGATAAAACAGAATTATATATATTACAATTAATATCATGGACCTGGATCCATCGTCTTTGAAATATTTTTGAGGATGTTAAAGTAATTATAATCCATATTAATATTATAAATGCGAAAGTAACTCTGTCTGTCTGTCAGTTACTCAATCACGCCTAAACTACTGAACCAATTTGCATGAAATTTGGTATGGAGATATTTTGATACCCGAGAAAGGACATAGGCTACCTTTTATTGCGAAATATGTAGATACCACGGGCGAAGCCGGGGCGGACCACTAGTCATAAATAAAAAAACAAATATTATATTATGTATCAGGTAAGTTCTTAGAAATTTTTTCATGTCTTTGTAATGGCATTCATTTCCTCACGCCTGAGATTAAATGATAAACCATCTCCTTTTAACTTTTATATTTAAAATGAAGTCTTCATCATGGAGAATGTGTTTGATTTTGCATAGATCTTTGTGTCTCCTATTAGGTTTAACAAAAAATCCTCTGCCATGGAGGTCTGATGGCAGTCGAGAAACCCGACAACTACATATAACTTACTTAGTAGAATCAAAAAACCAAATTATTACTGATCAAATTTTTAAGATCCAGCGCACACAAGGTGAAAATTCTCTATCGGTGCATACCCTAAATATTAATGGAACTAAAATAGCTACGTTGGATTCAAATAGAAGCAGGGGATTAAGCATTTAACTGCCATTAGAATGAGTGTGACGATCTCCACCTATGATTGCGGAGATAATATATTTTTCTAAGTTGCATTTTTGAGTAATCTATACTAATATTATAAGAGGAATGGGTTTGTATGTATGTATGGTTTTCACGCATAAACTACTGGACCGATTTCAAAAATTCTTTGACCATAAGAAAGCTGCACCTTCACTGAGCAACATAGGCATTTTCAAAAAAATTAGAGATCCTTACCAAAAATGCAATAATGTAACCCAAGGTGTAAAAAATTCTTTAATAAAAATGGTTCTTATGAAAAAAACGTAAACATGTAGGTACCACGAGCGAAGCCGGGGCGGACCGCTAGTTCGCAAATATTTTTATGAGCTTTGAAGTGACCATTCTTCACGACATCGCAGTAACTACAGTAAGGTTTAAAGATATCACAGCGACATTTATATATTATGTTCTTTGTAATTTTATAATTATGAAGGACAGTATCCTGCATTATGTTTTTGCTCTCACGTCTGTCTGTCTGTTATAATCTTCAACGTCGTGATGTTGTACATAATAAATATCAGTTGTCATATTTAAATTGTCATCATTAAAAAAAATAATAACCTGGTTTTTGGCGATTATTTTTATGTTGTTTTAATTGTGAGGAGTATTCAAATTCCAGGCATGTCGTGGAAAAACTTTTGTATCTACTATAGGTAATCACTATTCGTAGTACTAATTCAAATTATTGACAATGAAAGAAAAATCTTTATAGCACAACAAACTTGTTTGTTACCATGTTGAAGTTCCGTTTTATTAATTAACTAATGCAATAAATTAATTATTATTGAAGTGAAACTTCTTTATCGGGGTTGGAAAAAAATTAAGTGTAACATTTTTTCGTTACGCGCCATCTTTTTCTCATCTCTACCGTGATTCGGTATTTCTGTAAAGTTGCATATAGTAAATTATTAAAATAAGGTCACAAAGAAGTTTCACTTCTTACGTGTGTACACTAGTACACGCATACATTTTTTTTAAACCAAACGACAATACAGCAAAAATATGTATGTTTACTACATGGCTATGTTTTGAAGATTCTATTCAAAATATATTCAAATTCGTCACCGGATAAACTGGTAAAAAACAACATCAAAGGAATGTGTGACATGTATCACATCCTTTCGTTTCACACATGTCATGACTCTTTATGATGTTCAATGAGACCGGCTCTGACGTAGAGTGTTGACGTCTTTTGGTAATAAAACTAAATTATAGTTGCTACAGGAGTTGTTAATAATGGGATAGGTGTAGTAAAGGAGATTGTTGGTAGCCGTGAATACTCTTGGTTTTATTTTCATTTATGTGAATACCAGTATTATTTTGTATACGTATAGATAGATATAAAATAAATGAATTTTGAAATCCAACTAATTTATAACGAATGTAATAATTGACATGAGTTTTCTAAGGGAATAATATCTATTCCATTTTTTCAATAATAAGTATATATTTATTGCTTATGTAATTGAAACCGAATAATTGAAAAACTATTATGTAGGTATGTCAGTAACGATGTCAAAGGTGAATGTATGTCTACCTAATATACACGCACTATACCTTCACGTAATACGTAGGTAATAAAGTTTTTTTGATCTGTGGTTTTTTATGTTAACCATGAGGAAAAAATTAATATAATATTTAGTATAGTTTTATATTATTATCTGTGGTAATTTAGTCAAATTGTTTACAAAATTTCGGCAATTTTACACAACGAATCTAACCAAAAATAATTGCATTAAATTGATGATGAAGATTTCCATTTTTAACGAATTATGTAACTGCATATTTTAATTTGTAACTTGGTTTAAAATAATTACAATAATGCAGTGAATACAAAAGTAGATGCAAATCCTTTTAAAGTATTTACCATAAAAGTTATACTACTTCCTATACTAACGTTACTTGATAGTTTCAATGGAAACAGTAGGTACCTATTGCTGACGTATGTATGGTCACGTATACCCTCGGCCATGGTCATTGCCACCAGTCAACCCTCACGTATCTACTTTAATTAATACAATATTGTTTATATGTAACTTTAACAGGAAAAGTTAACAATAAAAGTCTGGTAATACTAGTTTAGTATTATACTAGCTGTGCCCCGCGGTTTCACCCGCATTGCTCCGCTCCTGTTAGTCTTAGGGTGATGATATATAGCCTATAACGTTCCTCAATAAATGGGCTATCTAACACCGAAATAATTTTTCAAATCGGTCCAGTGGTTCCTGAGATTAGCGCATTCAAACAAACAAACTCTTCAGCTTTATAATATTAGTAAGAATAGATTGTCTGTGGTTATACTTAGTAAGAGGCATTTTGTTGTTTCTTTATGGTAATTATAACACTTTTTCCAACAGTTTGTTGTCTAAAAATAACATAATTGGCTTAATTTTAATCTAGGATGATGAATGCAGAATTATTTTTAAATTATGTCACGGATATTGATGGAGTCCACGTGTACACAGACGATTTTTTCAATGTTAACTTTAACTTAAAATACTATAATAATTTAAAATAGTTAAAGTACCTTGTATATAAAAGAAATATTTAAACTCTTTCACCGTTACCTGGAAAAGAGTATTGCATTTGGTGTTAAGAAATCTACAATATTATGTTAGCCCTAGTAGAAATTATTTATCTTATATAAGGATGCCGTATACGCAAGTGAAGTAAATAAAAGGACAAAAAATTCGTATCAATAATATTAGTAAGGATTGGAAAGTTTCCTATCTGTTTCCAATAAAAGTAATTTATAGTTACATCCGTATTATTAAAGGATAATTAAGAGATTCATCGAAAAAACGCATACATAAAACACCTTCGCTTACTCACATATTGTGTTTTTAAATCATTTCCCAGTTGTACGGAAGATTAAAGGCCAATGTCAACGACCTTTGAGGCTTTTGTTTAACTATTCATGATTCATTCATTTACCATAATATATTTAATTATATTAAACGTGTGTAATCTTAAATCCATACTAATATTGTAAATGCGAAAGTAACTCTGTCTGTCTGTTACTCAATCACGCCTTAAACACTGAACCAATTTGCATGAAATTTGGTATAGAGATATTTTGATACCCGAGAAAGGACATAGGCTACTTCTTACCCCGGGAAATATATGGATAGGTTTTATCCCGGAAGTCCCACGGGAACGGGAATTATGCGGGTTTTTTTTTGACTGCGCGGGCGAAGCTGCGGGTGGAAAGCTAGTCTTTATTATAAAGCTGAAGAGTTTGTTTGTTTGAACGCACTAATCTCAGGAACTACTGGTCCGATTTGAAAAATATATATCATCGCACTAAAACCAATAGAAGCGGAGCAATGCGAGTAAAACCGCAGAGCACGGCTAGTATTAAATATTGAGAGTTTAAATTAGTTCAGACACATTTATTGTATGTACTTTATTTAGAGAAAGAGGTTAAATTTTATCAATATGGATGAATATGGATATATATTTATGTTGAATATGGATGGGAATATCTTTTAGTACGGGAGCTATCAACGTTAAAAAAAAAGTCATTTTAGTATAGTTGGGTTTTTGATATACTGTTTCTCTTGATATTTCGGTTAGAGTTCGGGCTGTCTGGCTGGCCGCAGTGGTTGCGTTTATTATTGCGCATCATATCTGCACAGGAAAATATCCTTAATTTAAAGTCATTTTTTAACGCGTAATTTTTAATCTTTTGCCTTTAGATAGATCCATCAGACATAATTTTTTTATTGCAAGACGTTTTTTTCGTTGTAAAATAGGTGCCATACGCAATTTTTATTTCAAACTAACTAAAATGTCATCGAAATAAGTGAAATTACATCAACATGAGTCCGCTTAAAAGGTAAGTAATAACTTTATTATTTATATTATATTATCCTTTCTTAATACTTATATTGAATAATTAGTAAACTAATATTTTTAATAGATGGTTTCATATTTATTACACTTTTGGGTATAAATATGAATTTGATGATATTTGTATTTTCTAGTGCTTGATTTTACGCGAGTATTATACATTTTGAAATTAAAGACTTGGGAAAATAATACAATGAATAAATCGCGTTTAAAATCCGTTAAAAAGTATTTAATTTCTTGATGAAATTTGGTTTTTATCAAGTTTACATTAACGTCCTATTTGAGGTTCGTTGGGAAAAAGGAGGCGATATGGTAGATTGTTGCAATAAAACTGTAAATAGTAAAATGAATATTATATATAGTATAAGTAACACAGTGATTACTTATCCTTCACTGGGACTCATGTTGATGGAATTTCACTTATTTCGATGATATTTTAATTATTTTGAAATAAAAATTGCGTCTGGCACCTATTTAACAACGAAAAAAACGTCTTGCAATAAAAAATGTATGTCTAATGGATCTATCTAAAGGCAAACGATTAAAAATTACGCGTTAAAAAATGACTTTAAATTAAGGATATTTTCCTGTGCAGATAAGATGCGCACTATTAAACGCAACCACTGCGGCCAGCCAGACAGCTCGGACTGTAACCGAAATAGCAAGAGGAACAGCATATCAAAGAACCAACTATACTAAAATGCTCACTTGTCAACGTTGCTACCTCCTAGAATATTTTATTCAAATTTTTTAGTCCCAGCCAAACCGGGTGAAGTCGGGCCAAGAGACTTACATTAGTATTTTATGATATTACGTCTATATTATTTGAAGTGTACTGTGTAATTTAAACGGATACTCTATTTATAGAGTTTTTAGTTTTTCTATGATGAATATAATTTTTGTTCTACTTATACTCTTTAACTGTCTCTACCTACTTTACAATATCGTTAAACCACAAACTTGCATTGCCCACGTAACTGTAGAGTCAAGGTACTTAATAATGGAATAATTTCCAAATTCACTGCTAATTGTCAATTTAACAGTAATTAAGAAATGAAGAGACTATAAAAATGTAGTGTCATTAAAAAGTTGTGTTTTGTGAAGTGCATGAAGCAAAATGAAGGTGTCAGTTTTTGTGTTCGTCTGTGCGTTTATTTGCACTTGTTATGCTGGTGAGATTTTTTTGATATTTTTTATGTAAAAATCTAAAAAAATTAAGCAACTGAAGGCATTGATAAATAATTGCTAATAGATAAATGGTTTTGGGGATATATTTGTATATCAATTATTTTAGTGGAAACTGGAACGAATATACGAATATATGAAGTTAATATACCTTTTTTTTAAGTGGGGAAATTTTCCAGAGATACCCACAGCCCCCCGGGGAAGGAGTCGTGGGTTATGTTACTATACCTATACGAATCAACTTTTTGTTTTAGAAGTTTTGCGGAAAGATAAATTCGTTTTTAGATTGCATTTGAAGTTCTCTATTGCGGTATTTCTTTGCTTATCAACTAACTACAATATAATATGCATTTACTTATTAACTACTAGATTTCCGCCAGCGGTTTCGCCCGCGTTTGCAAAGGAAAACCCGCATAGTTCCCGTTCCCGTGGGATTTCCGGGATAAAAACTATCCTATGTGTAATCCAAGTTACCCTCTATATGTGTGCTAAATTTCATTGTAATCGGTTCAGTAGTTTTTACGTGAAAGAGTAACAAACATCCATACATCCATACAAACTTTAGCCTTTATAATATATTAATTATTCATTATTAACTAATTAACTATAACTATATTGTTTATTATTGAAATACCTGTCATGGAAATAAATTACGTTCAGACGTTTATTTTGCTTTGAAGGAAGTATATTTTATATTATTCTTTGTGGTAAAAAGTACGAGTTTGTACATCATAAAAACGTTTATAAAAATCTTTCTTATTGAACAAAATATCAACTCGTCGATGTATAATTGCAGTAAGAACTGAGTATATTTATAAGGAGAAACGGTGGCTCCTAAGACACATAGTTCCTCTAGTTTAGGATTCAGCGTACATATATTTCTGTAAAGTTAATGTTTTTTGGCAAATAAAGATTTTTATTATAAAATAATAATAATAAAATGTTGAGTGTGCAGCATTTAACATTTTATATTCTTAATTTTTTAATATTTATGCCTACGCAGATAAAATATAAAAAATATGTAAGCTTCAGTCTTCAGATAAAGCACAGAATACTTTTATACATAGATAGGTATAGATATAGATATTGGCTTTGCTCAAACTGCAAAAAATTGGGGTTTAGATCATTTATTTGATTAAATCCTAAATTAAATCTTAAAAATCGAGGAAATATTGATGTATTTAATTGACAATTAGTGGTTTTGTGAATTACAATATTGATGGATTGTATAATAACAACATTAAAAAGCGTTTATGACGTCAATTCGTTAGTGTTTTATAGACTATATTTATTGCATGAAGAATCTTTTCGTTATAAAATCTTGATGAACACAAAATAGACGATTCTAAGAACTACAATTAATAACTATCGGCACTATAAAATCGTCTTTTGTTTTTATGCGTTAATTTATTTAATACTAGCTGTGCCCGCGACTTCGTCCGCGTAGATAAATTTAACAGCATGAAGTTAGTTCTAGGTGGTATGAAAATTGATAACTATGTTCAAGTTGTATATTCTAGTATTTTTTTTCCATACGCCAAAGAAGTATAACTTCTAACGCGTGTACATAAGTACACACACTTTTTTGTGGAAGTAGTTCATACATATAACTATGTTTTAATGTAAAAAAAATCCGCTTTTTCTTAAGAGTTCAGACACAAAAAAAATGAAATTTTGTTATTTATACGATTATCTCGAAATTGCGAAGTCACATCCGTTCGATCATTCAATAAAATTAGGCTGTCGCAAAAGAAGGGTCAAAAAATACTGTGAACCTCTTGGAAGTTAGAGTTACACCCCCCTCTCCGCAGCGTCACTCGCAAGCAAAGTTTGCACATCATGCGGCGCGGGTGATTCGGGTGTTATTTTTAAATCGTAATATCTTCTAAGATGTTCATTAAAATTAAGTGATGACAAAGACAATTTTGTTCACAATTAAATAGTTTTAATCAAAAACACATTTATTTGGATAAAGATTAATATTATTACGTTGATACAACTCTTAACAAATAATGCATTAATTTCGACCAAATTTGATTAAAAACGGTTCTAGTGAGTTAATCTTAAAAGATAGACATATACTGTCGCGGACATTTTTTTAGATCATTTCAAAAGGAATAATTCTTTCATACATATATTTTTGGTATCTCGAACCGTTTCCGCAGCGTACGTAATGGAAGCCCTCAAGGATGAATAATTTTCTCCGTTTTTTTTACATTTTCCATTATTTCTTCGCTCCCAATCGTTATATCGTGATGTTATATAGCCTATGGCCTTCCTCGATAAATGTTCTATTCAACACAAAAAGAATTTTTCAATTCAAACCAGTAGTTTCTGAGATTAGCGCGTTCAAACAAACAAACAAACAAACTCTTCAGCTTTATAATATTAGTATAGATTGTTGCTGTATTAAACCATGATGTGGCAAGCTTTAGCAAGCGGCTTTACTAACGTTATATACCTACGGATAAAGAGCTTAGGTCACCTTTGTTTTTTTAAAATATAAACTATAATCACAGATAATATAATAATACTAGTATTAATATATTATGTCTATGGTATGCGTAAAATTCACTCTATCAACTATTTTAACGTGATACAGCAATATAAATCCATCTATTTTAGACTTCCAAAATAATATCTAGAAGTAGGAAATACCTACCTACCTACCTACTCATGAGAGAGTATTTTAAATGTTTTATATTAATTTTCAAGCTCGAGGCATAGTACATAATATAGGTAAATTATATATTTGACCTAAAACACAATACACACTAATATTAATTTATTCTGTTTTTTTTTGTTTTTACATCTAAGCCGTAGAATGTTATTTTTTTGTATTTATAATGGAGAAGACTTTGCCAAAACAAGACAAAAAAAGTCTCCGTCTAGGAGATTAACTTCAAAACTATAATCGATCGGAAACATGTGTGATTTCGTTGTTTTTTCTACAAAACGTGTGAAGTTTTTGTTAATTTAGTTGTTATAATTATATGAATGACCTTGCTTTTAAGTGTATTGCAAAAAAATATGTTAGGTACATCAGATATTGTTGGAAACATGATCCAGTTCGCGAACCAGCTTATTTTATTACGATTGCCAAAAAGTAGAGTAAGAATTATGATTAATTATTTTTCATTACGTACGAGCACAGATTATACAATACTATGGTACAAGATATATAGTTACATGAAAAAAAAATTGTAGGTGATGATTTAGAAAAAAATCAATTTTAATGAATTCAATACCTACCCTTATAATATTTTAAATTTTAATAGATATAAGTAGGTATGTGCATGAATATAATTATTTTTAGTACAGTTCAAATTATACAAATTATATAGACGAACTAACTAATCTTTCTGTTACTTTTTTCATATCTTAAGCATTATTGTAGAGAGTTAACAGTTTTTACATAACTTTAAAAATACCTCTATTTACAAAATCTAAGAAACAGAATTTTGTAACATTTTCTGGGAAGTGTCATACAAGATTACTAACATCTTACAACTATTCAACAATAAAATAGCAATTGTATGTACATATATAATAATTGAGTAAACGTGAGGACAAAAACTTGTATTGAGGATATAAACTATATTTTCCTTGACATGTTTAACGGTGTAAAAGATATTCATTATGATATGTCTTGCTATGGATAAGTGGCGGTTTTCAAACATTTTATATACGTTTAATTGCTATCCTATAATTCTAATGTAGTGAAACACGTGGAATGACTTTTTATTATATCTTTGTAAATACTAAAGTTTTTCTTAATTTTTTTTCCTACTTTAGAGCTTTTGTTATTTAGGTAGTTTCATTTATTTATTATTATGCCAATATGGAATGCAATTAATACGAATAGTCTCTGTTAAAATATAGGGCTATACTCTAGAGGTATGAAAGCTAACTTCCCTGCTGACCTTGAAAATCTTGCTACGCCAATTTTTTAAACTAAGATAATATAATAAATAGACCATCTATTTATGTGATTATATCATTACGTATACGAGTAGGTATACACCGTATGTTATGTATGTTGTCAGTACTTACAAAAAAAATGAATATGTAGTTAGATTTCATAAATCAGATCTTTAAAAGTAATGCAAAGTTTCATCTGTGTTTCAAAGTTTGTTTTGTTGTGTCAAAGTTTCACATTGTTTTTTTAATTGTTAAATTGAATTATTTTCCAAGAAGTCATTTTTGTATCTTCAGTAAACAAATAGGAAAAATCTTTCTCATTATAAGCTTGTAAAGCTAGAGTCAGTGTTTATTATTTCAAAGAATCTCTGGCACGTAAATCTCTCATTAATTTTAGCGGAAAACCAGCCTCTGAAACATCTAAGTAGGTACTCAGTACTACTAACAGAAAAATAATATTATATAAAACCATAAAAAATCTTGAACTGTGCACCTTTGACCATGATGCGTACAAAATTTGCAAATAGGTAGTAGCGACTAGGCTAAGTGCACAAAACATTTAAATTGGTATTAATAAAGTGCTGAGTGAATCAGAAAAAATATCTTTAATCATAGATGCATAATCCCCAATTTAAATTTGATTTTACATTTTTTATAAGAATGGAAGAAAAACGTTTCTTAAGATAAAATTAATTACATAGTATAAAGAACTATGTTACCAATCGATATCTTAGCCTACCTACATGTTTATTTTTATTTTAATCAAATTACAAAAAATACAATCATCGAATTAGAGCATTCGAAAATTTTCGAGCTTTTCAAAAAAATAATAAACAAATCAATACTAACAAATTTCATTTTATGTACTTCACAAATAACCATAGCCACTTATTAATAAAGATTTTTTATTCTACAGCATTTATTAAACATCTTTTTCTCTTTACAGACCTTTCCTTCATCCGGCCATGCCACTCCTACGACTCTGCCTGCCTCAAGGCATCCGCTCAGCAAGCTGTTCCGTTCATAGCGGCGGGTGTACCAGAACTGGGCATGGACACTTTGGACCCTATGACCGTGCCACATGTGGCCACCGACCAGGCGGGATTAAATATCGACTTTAGAAACACGGTCGTGAAGGGGCTGCGGCATTGTCGGGTTTTGGATCTTGAGTAAGTAGCTTTAATAATCATGTATCCTGTGTTTGAAGACGTTTCTCCTATCAGTAGTTTTTTCATTGGTACATTTTTGTTACATTGATAAAAGAATATTGCATATCATCTGCTCTTGCCATTAAAAACAGAATAATTGGGAAATTATCAGACCGTTTTTAAAACTTAAACCAAACATTTATAAATTCTAAGTTTTAAAATTCTTCTTTGACAATAGGTATTCCGTGTCTTGTTATTTAGATTTCTATGGGTATTCCCCATTCTAGCTGCTTCCACGGAAAATTTTTAAAACCATTAAAATTCCCAAATAAATTAGAAAGATAAAGAACTTCTTAGGTAGGTATTTAACTATTTTCTTCATGTAAGTTGTGAAGTATTCGTCTTATTCAACCTTGTTTCGTATGACTTCAATAATAATTTACTTGTCTACTTTTTGTTGTATTTTTTAACGTCACATTAACGCATCTTATTAAATTGAAAATTCAATTGTTATGTTCCGGTAGTTATTTTTAAATTGCGTTACGTCAAATTAGTAGATATCTTAAGGTATATTACGACCATGAGGGTATGTGATTGATAGGTACATGTCTAGATGGAGTATTCATACATAATAATTTGGAAATTTTTGTGTTTTAGCATAGGTAAGTACCTCTTATTATATTTATTTGGCATTTAGTAAACAAGGGTGCAATGACACTTGTCCACTTGTTTGACTCGTAAATAAATGAACGTGATTGTATTGTGTACACAGTGAAAATATGTTGACAGTTAAAGTTAAATTTACTTATTTATGTATTGTCTTGAAAATATTATTTTGAAATTCTAATAATAGTTAATAGAACATCAAAATATGTAGTAAATCCACCACGAAAGTAGTAATGGAGGGAAGAGTCAACGAGATAGTATTAACAGTCAGACATTAATCTAAATCGTCTAGTAATATTAATTAATCATGTAGTAATACTTTGACAAAAAAACTTTAGTGAAGACGATAGAGTAAAGTCAGAATTTATATGAGAAATATTTCAATGCATTATTACAGTAATAATAATAATAATTAACGAATTGATTTCAAATTCGAATAATTACTGTTATAATTTAAAAATAAAAAAAAATATTAGGAATAGGCACAGATACTTGAGATATAGTGTTAACCTAACCTAAAAGATAGAGCAAGTTGATAAATAAAAAAATGTGTGCATGTAGGTACTATTGTACACACGTAAGAAGTGAAACTTCTTTATGACCTTATTTTTCAAAAAATAATTTACTTTAAGTAACTTTACAGAAATACGTCGAATCACGTGTGTATTACGCGTGGTAGGGATAAGAAAAAAATGGTGCGTGACGGAAAAATGTCACGCGCAACGAAATGTTACACTAAATTTTTTTCCAACCCCGATAAAGAAGTTACACTTCAAAAATGGCATTTCTAATATAATTTACTTTGTTAACAGGCAACAAGCGGGCCGTATTAACATAAATCTGCAATGTTCCGTGGTGCTCACCGGAGATTACACTCTCAATGGTAATCTCATGGACTTCAAAATTGACGGCAATGGCCCTTACAGGATTATTATTCGTGAGTAACATACCTTAATTTATATGCATAAAAAGTTTAATAATTAGTTTTATAGCATTTAAATGCTTGATAAATGAGATTTTTTTTCTATTCTCTAAAAATTTTCATGTATAAAAAGTTATTCAAAGTAGTGATAATGATTATTTTTAATAGTATAAAGTTAAAAGTTTCAATATCCTAGAAGTTTCGTCAAAATATCCTAGAACCCTCTTAAAAAAGCACAAAAAATTAGTGCAATGTTTATTTTATAGCCAAAATATACAAAAAAAAATGGCATCTTACTAATACACAATTAATAATGTAGAGACACAAAATAAAATTAAAAAATAAAATACACACTTAAAAGATATTCATATGGTTAACTTTCTTTCTTAGTCCGTTATAACAATCAAAGCAAAGATCCATCAAACATATATACCAACTAGTGGTTCGCCCCGGCTTCGCCCGTGGTACCTACATGTTTACGTTTTTTTTTCATAAAAACTATCCTATCTCTCAAGTTGGATCGAACTGCACATGGTGTGCGAATTTTATTATAATCGGTTAAGTGGTTTAGGAGTCCATTGAGGACAAACATTGTGACACGAGATTTATAAAATAATATATTCCACTTATACAGATGACATCGTAGTCAAAGTGGTGTTAGACACAGCCCTACGCTCTGAGGGCGGGAACACTTACCTCTCCGTGAGGAATTGGAGCCACTCCGCCCATGTGCTCACCAATGTGAACTTCCACTTCGACAACCTTCTGCCAGGGAATAAGAGATTGGGTAAGAAAACAATTATTTATTAATAAACTAGCTTACTGCCCGCGGCTCCGCCCGCTTTGTCTAAAACCTAATAAATTATATACAAAAACCTTCATCTTGAATCACTCTATATAATAAAAAAACCGCATCAAAATCCGTTGCGTAGTTTTAAAGATTTAAGCATACAAAGGGACATAGGGACAGAGAAAGCGACTTTGTTTAATAAGTACTAAGGTAAACGCAGGTATTAACGACCCCTCTAAGGCAATTTCAAAATCAACCATATTTTTTAAGTATACTGGTTCTTCTAAAGATTTATAATTTCATTTTATATGCTAGTGTTATGTATAAAAAATGTATTTATTGAAGCAAATACATTCTAATAAAGGATTATCTTGTAAAAAATAATTCTCAATGTAACTTAGTCGATTGTTGCTAAATATATGCATAAAAAAATGGTTATTTTAATTCATTTGACCATCAGACTATAAAATAGATTATAATTGATTAATGTCATACAAAATATGAACAAATGCATATTGTTTAAACAAAAAAAAACAATGATTTACTACTGTAACTATTCGATAGGGATCCTCGAAAATATCATAACTTTGTATAAATTGACAACGCTAAAAGACACAACACTAGACAAAAAAGTTTAGTCGCTAATAGATTTTTATGAAGACTCATAGCTTAGATTTAAACTGGTCCATGAAACCACTTGTGTAAGTGTGATATAATAACATAAAAGAAAATAAAACAAAAAGTTACGTTGCTGCCATTGCCGACTTACGGGTCGTTGATACCTGCCACGACTTAAACTGGTGAAGCTAACACCGTCCCATTTTAATTTTAAGTTTTATCGTTTCAAATTACTTTTTATTAATAAAATGTTGTAAGAAATGAAAAGTTGACACTTAAATGCATTGACATTTAGTAATATAAATTAAAGTATAGATGTCATTTGTTTGTAAATGTCTTAAAAAGATACTCACAGTACTTACCCGAAGGAACAACGGAACAGTACGACACGTCCTGCTTCCACGCTACCCCGCAGCAACTTACGCATTTTAAGTCTTTTTTGCTCAGTTACTGACTCTAACGTTAAAGTATACGATGCTCAAGTAATACATTCGTATATAACTTTGCCTACCTATAGCTAGAATAGTTCTGGAAACGTTTAAATTTCGAATTACTTTTATAGGTCGGTAATACCTTCAGATTTTCGATGGGTCGTTGATAGCTGCGTTTACCCTATGTAGTGATAGTGATTGTATTGGCTTTTCCCATTGACTGACTGGTTTGCTAAATACGTTGGAAAAGTATATGTATATTGTAAATACCTTTTGTTCGACGTATTAATAACCTAAATATTCAAAATTGTAGACTGTAATTAAAATTTTAAAAGGAAAAAAGTGAAATTTGAAAATAATACAATTCAAAAGTACTACAATTCAAATTTGTATATCTTTACTATTTATAAAAGTTTAAATTCTGCATCTTACACTTTACTAGCTTACCGCCCGCGGCTTCGCCCGCTTTGTCTAAAACCTAATGAATTATACATATTAAAACTTTCCTCTTGAATCACTCTATCTGTTAAAAAAAACCGCATCAAAATCCATTGCGTAGTTTTAAAGATTTGAGCATACAAAGGGACATAGGGACAGAGAAAGCGACTTTGTTTTATACTATGTGTGATTCACCAATTTTATAAACTATTTTATTGTTCACAGCACATACAGTGGCGCATTTAGCGAACTCGAATTGGCGGGAGATTTTCGACGAAATGGCGCCTCCGATCGTGAAGGCAATCGTTACTAAGATCGTGAGAGAAACAACCAAACTGTTCAATCAGGTTCCACTGAACAAACTCTCTCTTGATTTTCAGTAATGTACTTGTATAAATAAAGTTTATTAATATTTTTATTATTTGTGTTTTATTTGACAAACCTTTGCTATTATTTAAAAAAAAATGACAGCTTAGCCTTATTTTTGATACAACATTCGATGTGATAGATTTCATAAAAAAAATGTGTGCGTGTACACGTAAGAAGTGAAACTTCTTTATTCTTTATGACCTTATTTTTCAAAAAATAATTTACTATATGAAAATTTACAGAAATACGTTGAATCACGCGTGGTAGGGATAAGAAAAAGATGGCGCGTAACGGAAAAATGTTGCGCGTAACGAAAAAAAGTTACACTAATTTTTTTTCCAACCCTGATAAAGAAGTTTCACTTCAATAACATAGATATTTCTAATAGTTTTTAAAGAATTAATGCGAATCTAATGACACTTTTCCAGCTTATATCCTAAAATCTTTATAAATTAGATTGATAAACCATTCGATATCTACATTTCAATGAAAATAAAATCACACACATTTAATATTTTTTAAACAATTAAAACGAATCTAAAGCTCTATAATATTATTTATTATGTGATATTTTATTAAATCGTCTATAATTTATTATTGAATAATATATTATTAGAAAATCATACGACATGGTTTTTTTTTTAATATTTTCGTAGAATATTGTAAAACTAACCTTTGACATTATCAATGAAGAGCATTATTTCAAGACAAACTAACTTAAGTTCGTTCAAGTATGTAAATGCTAAGTGGGGTTTCCCATACTTATGTTATTTAATAATAATTAATATGTATAACTATATTTGTATTACTTGTCGCTATCTTTGATGGTACAAAATAAGTATATTTCTACTTATCAATAGATGTAAGAATAATCTTTTAAATGTTCAAATATTGATACATAGGTAATCTATATTTATTATATAGGGTGTCCCACTATTGGAAACGAACAAATATAAAGAACTTGTAGTTTTGCATACACTGATTACGTTAAAAATACTTAAACAACAATATTACGTCAAAAATTATTTGCTAAATTTTTCCTGAAAATTCGTGTTTTCTTCTCTAGCTTCGCGCAACCGGCATATAGCTCTTCTCTAATGTGAGCAATTTGTCTATGAAAACATAATCACGTGCTGCTGGCAAAGTTGGGCGGGTTGCTTGTTATAGGTATACACATAGAATTTTAAGAATTCATCTATTTGAAAAAAAAAATGCGTCTGGAATTTTATAAGTATGTTTTACGTACTCAACGTATGCAAAACTATAGATAACTTTCCTTTGAGCTTGGTATACCAATTACTGCAGTGGGCATCTTATATTTTAATATGCATTAACATTGCTTCTCTATAATGGGTTAGGAAATAGTATCTATTACATAGCTTTTTTTTAAATTTACCAAGGTAAAATGTCTCTAAAATTAATTTAATAAAATGTTATTTAAGATTGATTAAAATATCTTATTTTCATTGTTTTTTAGGGTTTAAAAACGGATTCCTTATAGGATCACTTAGTTGTCTGTCTGTCTGTAAATGGTCTGTAAATGCCTACTTCTTTTAATAGATAATATACTTGTACTATTGCTAAGGAAGTTTTCATGGGCTTATATTGATTTATAACTCTATGAATAAATTATTTACAGGGAAATACATTTAGATGATTTACATTGCTTCGTATAATATTGAATTATTTAATGTAACAGTAAGATGCAATATTCCATTGTTGCTTGATGCTTATCATCGATAGCTACGTATAAACTATAAGGTACTAGCTTACCGCCCGCGGCTTCGCCCGCAAATAATTTATATACTAAAACCTTCCTCTTGGATTCAAGAGGAAGGTTTTAGTACATAATTTATTACTGTAAAGTAATTACTTTATCTATTAAAACTGCATCAAAATCCGTTGCTTAGTTTTAAAGCTTTAAGCATACAAAGGGACATAGGGACAGAGAAAGCGACTTTGTTTTATACTATGTAGTGATGTATAAGTAGCCCTTTATATATCTATTATTTAAAATTACTTCTGCTTTGTACATTTTCTCTCCAACAACTATCTAAAAAATAAGATAAGAGAAATATAGGTAGAGCTTTCTAAATGATGTTAAATCAATTTAAAGGACTTTTCTAAATGTTGTGTTTTTTTATTAATTATGAGTCAGTGTTGTTTATTATTACTTTGTTTTTATTGCTTATAAAAAGAGTTTTGGACGAGACTCAGAAAATTTCAATATCATAATTAACTATACAATCACTACATAGTATATGTATAAAACAAAGTCGCTTTCTCTGTCCCTATGTCCCTTTGTATGCTTAAATCTTTAAAACTACGCAACGGATTTTGATGCGGTTTTTTTTAAAGATGATTCAAGAGGAAGGTTTTAGTATATAATTTATTAGGTTTTAGACAAAGTGGGCGAAGCCGCGGGCGGTAAGCTAGTTAATAAACTTGAATTTTGAATTATAATAATAATTCAAACAGTCGATATAAAAACTCTGTTAAATAAATATTTGACTTGATATTTGATACAAACTTTGTTCATATAGTTTGAAATCTCTGTATTTTTAAATCTTTTAAACAGAATCTGTTGCAATGTTATAAATTGCACTAAACACAAGCCAATAGGTTGTCTAGACGAGTATGCAAAAATCAAAATAGATTTTCGATTTAATTAAATTTATTATCCTCATAACTTCATAACATAGCTTAAGACCAGAAAAATAACATAGAAATCACATGGGAACAGGAACTATGCGGGTTTTTCTTTGAGCACGTATAATGTACTTACAATGCAGTGATACAAAATAATGTACCTATTCGTAGGTTGAAGAACCTAGTAAAAATATTCTCTTCCTCCTTGGACATAAATCCACAAATTGATTTAACCAACGTTGTCAAAAGGACGGAAGTGTCCAATTTGTAACGCATTGTTTTATCTTGTTAAGTATGTTGTTGTAAGTTGAATGTATAATCTTATTATGATTAATAGGTTCTACAAAATAGTCGATTAACAGACCCTTATGTGGAACCGAATACAATAGACGAACAGCCAAAACAATCTTAAATAATAGGAAACTTTAGCAAAAAATACAGCAAAAAGGTTAAAGCTGTTTCGAAGTTTTGCAAGCTACAGGAATATTTGTTTTTAGGAAAATTGTTATGTACCTGTTATGGATTTTTTTATAATATTTAAGAAATATTTCTAGCATAAAACGCATTTCTCCTTGGTACAGGGGTGCAAACGTGAGCGCAAAAACGGTCCTGAATTCGATTTCCGGTTTCGAAGAAAAATGCAAGCATGACAGAGAGGGCTGATTACTTTTTTGTATATTAAATAAAATTGATCAGCGAAACAGTTGTCTAATGCATCTGCTTCATAGGGATATAGGAATAAAGGGACTCTCTCCTTTTTTTAATATATTTTCATTTGAGAAAAATCATTATATATTTAGGGAATTAAAATATTTAAACATCTTATGTTTACGAAACAATCTTTTAATTCTTTCGAATATCAAGGCAAAAATAGACATTAAATAAAACATCCAGTTCAACCACATACCCGTAACTTGAATGACAGTGACACTGGCGTGACGTCACAGCGAGCATATAAGTCAGGTTTCTGAGCGGCTCTCATCACTACATAGTGACAACCTATATACAAAATGTTCCGGGTGTTGTATTTACTTGGACTTTTCTTAAGTGTAAATAGTGCTGCAGGTGAGTTTTATTTATGTTAAAGTAACTAGTTAGTTGTGAAAAATCCTGGATTTTTTAGTGCCGGTAACATATAATTCGGGATAGGAACGGGATGATTTTGGAAATATTCTTATGAAATTTAATATTTGTAAATTTGTATCTGCAAAGAGAGTTTTTTTGTACGAAAAGTATAGAAAATATTTTTGTGTTACCCTTCTCTGTAATATTTTTGTTAGCTTTTATTGGCTAAGGTCAAATAGGAAGTTTTTGTAGTAAGTATAACTTAGCTATATTCTATTGTATGAATCTAGAGTGTACTTTGAAAGCTCTTCTACAAAGCTTCATTACAATTTAACGATTCGTTTTTAACCGACATTCAGGAAAACTCTATTTTAAATTTCTAGTTTATTTTTTTTCTACTTTGAAGCGATTAAATTAAAAACGATAGCCAATAAGTTGTGCACGTTGCAGGAATGGAGTTGGTCTGATATGGAGTTTATATTATTCTGTTTATATTTTACTAGCCGCCCGCGCACGTTTCCAAATAAAAACTCGCATAGTATTATTCTTTGTGTTAATCCAAGTTACTCTCTATATGTGTGCTAAATTTCATTGTTATCGATTCAGTAGTATTTGCGTGAAAGAGTAACAATCATACACACCTACACATACACATACATCCATCCTCACAAACTTTCGCGTTAATGATATTTGTAGAATTTCAATTGTTTTTTTTTTCTACTTTGAAGCGATTAAAAACGATAGTGAATAAGGATGTGAATAAATTTCTGTTCATTATGTTTGTTTAATAAATGCACTGAGGTTATATAATTAGGTATTATGAGAAATCCTGCGAACCTGATTCCAATCTTATGATTGTATCTAACTGCAATTATAAAATGTTTTAGAAGTTAATCAACAATTTAATATTCATATAAAATTTAAATTTATTTCAACATTTCATTAATAAAAAAATATTTTTATATTTAGGATGCTAATTCGTATTCAATGTTACTTTTGTGAAGAAGCTTGTATTTAATTAGTTTAACCTAATACCTTTAAAAAATATTGAAGCCTGAAAATCTCTTTGGAGTTTTCTATTAGCGCATCTTTTGTTGAATCACTTATTTTCTTAGCGAATGTGTGGAAATAGTTTTTCGCGATTTCTGACTTTTCTAGTACTCATACCTCAGTTGGTCTTTTAGAGTGTTTTGATCCCCATGAGAAACTGGGTCGATTGGCATCAAAAAAATTTTTTTTTAAAACTGCCGATTTCCTTGCTGACCGTACATTTTTTCAAAAATCTGTGAATGCAGATTAAAATTTCTCAAGAATTTAAGGATAGTCTCCTAAGAATGTTTTCATGTAGCTACAACGGTTAAGGTACCTGCCCTTCATGCCCCATCTTAACCTTCCACCCTATATACAGGGTGTAATCGTTAAGTGTGCACAGGCGATTATTCCGTAACTATTACAGATATCAAAAAACTTTAAACTGATATCGAAAGTATTTAACCTAATGAGTAAAATGGCCATAATAATTTTTTAAAAATAAAACGAGAAATATTTAAAAAATTAACTTGAAACCCTCCCATACATTTAGTATGAGATACGAATATCCCATGTACATGGGTTGATCCAAAAGTAATGATAATCAATATTAAACAAGGTCATTAGAGTTATAATAATTATGTAGTTCTCTAGATAGTCTTCTAACTAGAAAATATACTTCAAATTTTTTTTTCCTAAACTTAAAAAAAAACTTTGACTTCATCCACAAAAACCCCTCCACGCGGCCATCACTTCGCTGTCGTCTTAAAATAATTTATTGCTAAGAAAGTGTTTCTTGTGCCGAGGAAAGAGATAAAAGTAAATAGGAGCTAGATCTAAAAAATAGGGTAGGTGTTCAAGCATTTCGAATGCCGATTTTTGAATGGCAGCCATCGCAACTGACGCTTTGTGATCTGGTGCGTTGTCTTGGTGAAACAGCGTTCAGGTCCGCAGTTTGCCATGTCTCTTTTCCTTACTAACCTATTGCAATCTTTTAATTTGGTCTGTTTAGTAAGAGCCCAATAAAGTGGCTACCTTTTTAAAATATTCCACCGTAATTATTCCTTCAGCGTCTCAAAAAACTACCGCTTTAATCTAACCTACTGATTTTCACTTTGAATTTCTTCATCGTCACTTTGTAAGCTCGCATCCAGAACATTGATTGTTTTTTGGTTTCAGCATAAACATGGTGAACTCGGGTAACGTCCATGATCACAAAACGTGACAAAAAATTATCCTGATATCATTAAAAATATAGAAATTTACCCTCTACATGTCGAATCGTTGTTTCTTCTTTTCGTCGGGAAACATTCTGGCACGCACGGTTCACATTCAAATTAATGTAAATAATTGGAAACGTGGCCTGTTGATATGATTTTTTTGTGATTACTTAGTGAATACATGAGCAAGCAAAAAACATTTATTTTATATTTTTATGTGCACAGGAAATACCCAATTATCATTACTTTTGGATCAACCTAGTACATTTTATATGAAAGATTTTAGCTTTTTCTTTCTTTTTTGGTTTTCTCCTTTAACTACTTCGCAAATTTGAAGGGAAGTTCATTTAGAAACTGTAAATAGAGCTCCTCATTGTATTGCACAATGAGGACATCACTTCGAAAATCTGATATGAATACAAAATGTATGGGAAATAACATGTATGGGAGCGTTTAATGTAACATTTTTGGCTATTTCTCGTTTTATTTTTAAAAATTTATTATGGCCATTTTACTCATTAGGTTAAGTACTTTCGATATCAGTTTAAAGTTTTTTGGTATCTGCAATAGTTACGGAATAATCGCTTGTGCACACTTAACGATTACACCCTGTATATAACCTAAGTATAAAACACGAAATTATTCGTAAATAATAATTTAAAGTTCATTTTATTTGATTTCATAAAATAATAAAATAAATAAATAAAAACATTTATTTCTCTCTCTCTCACAAGGATTAAAAATTTAACAATAAATGAATAATACACAATATAATCCATACTAATATTATTATAAATGCGAAAGTAACTCTGTCTGTCTGTCTGTTACTCAATCACGCCTAAACTACTGAACCAATTTGCATGAAATTTGGTATAGAGATATTTTGATACCCGAGAAAGGACATAGGCTACTTTTTACCCCTGGAAATAGGATAGGTTTTATCCCGGAAATCCCACGGGAACGGGAACTATGCGGGTTTTTCTTTGAATGCGCGGGCGAAGCTGCGGGTGGAAAGCTAGTAATATTATATTTGCCTAATATGAGAGCCTTATGAGAGCTGTTATGACATATTTAACTAAGATACAATTGTAATGTATTATAAATAAACGTTGTTTTTGGAAAGGATAGTTAAAAAGGCCCATAATTTCGTTAATTTGAGCATGAAATATTACGTATTTTTTGAACGGAAATAATTGCCTGTTCTAATAAATTATTGTTATATATTATTTGCTATTTTTAATTTATTGATTAAGTCGAGCTTCGTAGCTCTTGAATATCAGTATACACTATACAATGGTACCTATATTATTTACTAGCTTACCGCCCGCGGTTTCGCCCGCTTTTTTTAAAACCTAATAAGTAATATACTAAAACCTTCCTCTGGAATAACTCTATCTATTAAAAACACCGCATTAAAATCCGTTGCGTATAGTTTTAAAGATTTAAGCATATAAAGGGACATAGGGATTAGGGACAGAGAAAGCGACTTTGTTTTATACTATGTAGTGATATGAAAATGATGATTTATTTTTCCGCGTTTCAAAAAAAAAGGTATATGTAAGTAATTAATAGTTATTATTGACAAATGATAATCGGACAAATTAATATCAATTTAATTAATTCTGATTAAATCCGTTAACCTTGAACTGCACCTGCACAAAAAAACTATAAAAATAATTTAAAATAAATCATATACCTACTAAATAAACTATTATTATAATCAAGTTATTTCTGTCTATAGTTTTTTGTTTTATTATAACGAGATGTTCTGATCAAAGCAAGTAATTATTTAGATCTTGACTTAGGTCGATATTATTATCTATATATCTAAAAATAGACCATGAAAATAATAACAGTACAGTAAATTTAGTAAAATTAAATATAAGATAGATAAATTTTTAATATTAATTTTACCTGTAGATGAATGGGCCGTTATTATTATTATAGTATTGGTTTTATTATTGTTATAATTGCCTCAGTTATTTTATGAAAAGCATGAAAGTTTTACGTGTTTCACCGTAACACAGAAAAGTACGATCCTTGATACGGAAGTTTGAGTTACGGTTGCTTTGAGTGATAACGAATTATATTCACATGTTCTTTTACTATCTTTCTTTTGTGAAAAAAAAATCCTGCCCAGTAAATTATGTTTAGAATAAACAGTAGGTATTCACAATAAGATTTATTTTTAGCTATTATTCCGTATTTTATATTCATATTTTTATCTGTTACCTCGATTTATACAATAAAATGTTACGATTAAATTTTTCAACAAAACTGGACATTCTAAAATGTATTTATAATGTTATATTCCAAGAACTACATTTATATTTATAAGGACGTGAACTTGAACGGCATTATGTGAACTTTATAATGTCATTTTAAAATTAACCTTGTTGAATTTGTCGAGGATTATTGTATAGGCACTGATCAAAGGTTGGATAGACAATGCTAAGTAACAGGTAGAGGTATACGGAAAATGTTATAATATACTTATTATTTACTAGCTTTTCGCCTGCGGTCTCGCACGCATAATTCCTCAGTGAAGATGCAGCTTTTTTAATGGCGAAATAATTTTTTGAAATCGATCCAGTAGTTAATGCGTGACAACCATGCATACATACACATAATTACAAACCTTTCCTCTTTATAATATTAGTATAATAATAACTGGCTTTTTACGCGCGGTTTCGTCCCTTGCTAATGTCATGTTTCGCCGCGATAAGGCTCTATCACTCTCTAGCTTCGTAAATATATCTCCAGACACAAAAAAAAAATTGGTAGGTAGGTACGTTGCACCGTAAAAGATAAATAAAAAAACAAGCTTATATTAATATTTTTTTACTAGAATATATTGAATTGTGTGTATTTAAAAAAAAACATATACCTTAAAATAGAATTATAGAAATGTAGAGCGGTTCACGGGTAATCCATTTTCAAAGTTAGGGCAAGCGATAATTTATGTAATACTAGCGGTCCTCCCCGGCTTCGCCTGTGGTACATATGAAAAATAGATGTTGGCCGATTCTCAGACTTACCCGATATGCACAGAAAATTTCATGAGAATCGGTCCAGCCGTTTCGGAGGTGTATGGCAACGAAAACTGTGACACGAGAATTTTATATATTAGAAGAGATATAGGTTCGGATTTAGTATGCCTGAACGTATATTTATGTATGAATTGTGACGTCATTAAGTTGTTCCATTGATGCAAGTTATATAGGAACTCAATTAACTTACAATGTAAGCAATTGTGTTGGTAGTTTTAAAAGTAGTTTAAGTTATGATAAGTGTTTAGGTTTATTGTGCCCTGTACATTTATTACTAAATGGATTTTTAAAAACTTTGGATTATGTATTATGAATTGGCAACATACGTTTTATTTAGGTTGTTACGTGTTATAATCGTAATTAATAAATTTGCCGCCAATATTATCAAATTAACACTGCGCTAATAACATTGTTTGAACCTCAAATTATATTTTTTTTTATTTAAAAGTTTTAAGTATTTCCAAAATTATAACTAAATTCTTTAAACAAACAAACAAACAAACAAAAATACTTTATTGTGCACCAATAAATAAAAAAATTACAAGAGTAAATATATAAAATAAATAGACACAGTTGAGCACAACAGGCGGTCTTATCGCTAAGACAGTGATCTCTTCCAGACAACCTGGTGGTCAAGGAAAAACAATTCTTTATGTAAATTCTACAAATTCTTTTTTTTATATAAATCCAACTATATAAGGCTCTATACAATAATAAATTAATATTAGTTAGGAAGTTAGGATTTGTCTTTGTATAGCATTATTATAAACTTGTATTTGTTACAGCACCATTCATAAAGCCATGCAAAAATGGCGACTCAGCCTGCGTCTTGGCGTCCGCCAAGGCGGCAGTTCCCTTCTTCCTGTCTGGTGTTCCCGAATTGGGAATCAGGTAAATAGTTATTAATTATATCATTTAAATGTTTTTGATATGAATAAGGTATTAATTATTTGCGATGTTTGCGTTTGAAAGGTAGACGAGTTTGTGATTGTATGAGAGCTATTTTATGAGGAAGTGAAAATTATCTTATTATGATTAACTGATATTATGTCTGTTAAACTGATAAAATAGCTCGGAAACTTATATTTGGTAAATAATTGTAAACTTTTATATAAATTACATTGTTATTATATTATGTGGACACACAAGATTAAAGTGGATTTTGAGGTTAATTGGGAATTCCATTCAATGAAAGGAAGATAAAAATATGTTAAGAATTCGATTGTAATTTCTCTTGCACTATCTCTAACAATAATACCGCATTACTCTAATTTATTTTTATACTTAAATGATAGTACCAAAGGTCGTTAAACTTAACACAAACGACCAAAGGCTAAATGCCTTCAATCCATACTCGTCGCGAGTAAGGCAAACGGGTTAGTATCACCTTGAGTGGATTATAATAATCCTAGCTCACTCTACGACCTATATTTTTGCATTAAATCGAAATGTTTATTGTTTTAATTAACCAAGTTTTTGTGACCTTAATTCTTATCTTTTTAAGAAACTAACATCCTTGGTGAGAGGACAAAGTTGAGTCTAATTAGTTGAACAATATGAAAACTGAATTTAAAAATATATATGTGCTCAGCACCGAAACAATATAAAGAATAGTGTTTTTTTGTATAAAACTTATTATTGGTAGGTAGCTACTTAATTATAATTAAGCTTTGAAATATATGTTTTCCTTATAGTTAAGTTCAGAAACATCCTCATAAAGTTTTTTTTTTTGATATTGCTTACACAATTTATATGAATATTTTAACGATTTTAATTAATAATGTTCTATCATAATCAGGATTGCATCAATGTTTCAATATTATTTGATCTATTTCTAATCTGCAAGATTTTTGGTGGGTTATTGACAGAAATATTGACCCGTCCGACTAGGGCCCTTCCGGCCTCCTCCACTCAAGCGACAGCCCAAGCCGGGGTTCGAGATCCCCGTCAAGGGGGGACGCCCTTGGGCATGTCGCTACCAGGGTGAACCTTCAGTTCACCCACGCGTCCGAGCCCTTCTGGCTAACATTGAGAGACACCACACAAAAAAAATTGAAACATAATCAAAAACAACAAACAGCTTTTAATAGAAAATGGATTACTGGATCAATTTTATGATTGATTAATTATTAACAGAAATAACTTCAACAAAAATTAAATATATTCTTTCTTTACAGTCCCATGGACCCCATGCACATTGACGTCATCAAGAGTGACCAGGGCGGTTTGCAGCTCCTCTTCAAAGATACCATCATGACTGGCATCAAGTCTTGCTCCTTTGAGACTGTGAAGTAAGTTGCAAATGTCTATTGTTAATGTACCTACTTACATTTTATATTTAACGTGAGGACTTCTCAATTTCGGAGGGTTGTAAGGGTTATTAAGATACGTTACCTATTAGACACTATAATATTAAAGTCTCCACTAGGTTAGTAGGTATTTTCAGTATATCTTATTTAAAATGTATATTGTGAATAATATAATGTCATAAATATAATATGTACTGTAAGTATATAATATAAAGCTATGCTCGCGACATTGCGTGGGAATCGATAAGGATCAGTTTTTACCACATAATTTTTTATTTATGCTCTGCTCTTATGTAAATTTTTAAGTCAAGAAAAAATTCTAGGAACCTAAGTAAAAAAAACCTGACGACTGTGATTATTAAATATTTTTTATCCTTTCCTTGTTTTGAACAGCCCGCGATGGCGATTGGATAACTTTTTATACGTTTCTTATATCGATATTAATATTTTACACGTATTATTATTTATAATAGGATTATATCTCTTGTGTTTGTGTGAATCTCGTTTTTATTTAATTCTGTAGTTTGTTGCTATGGCTCAAATAAAAACAGGTATTGTTAGTCTATCGGCAGAAATTTCGAAATATTCATAAGGATCAAGGCTAAAACTACTATTATAGAAACAGTGTATAATTATTATAAACATATTTTTATAACTAAATTGCTTCTACGCTGATTTCTATTCGCTAGAAGCTTCAATTTGAAATTAATGAACATTTATCTGCAAAAACATAAATAATATCTGCATAAATAAATAAATAAAAACCATCTTTCGATGTGTCATAGCTGCTACATAGCTGTATCTATAATATTTATGTCTTCACGTGAACCCGTCTCTGGGAGCGAAATTCTGTCAATAGAACTATTTTTTTTTTATAAATTTATAAAGAATAGAAAAAATTCGATCACGAGACGGGACTCGAACCCGCATCCTTTCGCGCCATTCCGGGGCGGATGCCTGACCAACTCATTGATCGAATTCATTCTATTCTTTCAGTTTTATGTGTCTTAAGGGACACACCGCGCCCCATCTATTGAGATGATATTTTTTTTATGTCAGAGCAAGCAAAGGGGCAGATGGGCCACCTGATGTTATGTGGTCACCACCGCCCATAAACACTTGTAACACTAGAAGTGTAGCAGGTGCTTTGCCGGCATTTTATGGACAAATAAGCTCTGTTCTTGAAGGCCCCAATGTCGTAGTTGTTCGGGAACAAGCCGTTGGCAAATCGTTCCAAAGTTTTTTATTATCATGATAGTGCAAACGTGACCTTATTCATGTAGCCTAAGAAAAATTAGCATTCCGTATTTTCCTCTAACCTCAGCTGTCATAATAGTGTGATGTAATTTTATAATATATTGAATTGGAACAATGTATGATTACGTGTTAATTAAAAGAAAATTGAACTAGATACTATTGAAAGATGTGTTTAAAGCGCTATGGTCGCATGTCATTTCTTTGTATTTTAATAGAGAATAATGATAATTAATTAATTAGCTATCTGTCGCGTGAGGTCTTTATATCTACTGAATTCTTACATGCAATTTGTGTGTAGGTAAGGTAATTATAACAATAGGTACCTATATTTGATAAGAAAGACGTTCCGCGTCTTTCATTTAGTTTCCAAATAGAATACAATTCTCAAGAGGTCGATTAATGAAATAGCTCTACTATAGGTAATCTAGATTTTTGCCATGAAAAAATTTATCAAAAATCAAAATATAATTAATATTATCGTACCTAGTACTTATTAGTACTTATTTTCATCTGCAAAGGATAATAGAAGGACGTAGGGAACTATAATATTATTCACGTTATTGGAATTTACATATACTTATCTAAATTCACTGATCTGTTAATACAACTTGATAAAGACAGCTCTCCTCCATATAACGTAAAATTAAACGCAACAGAAAAAACTCTATTAAACTATTAATAAAATGGACATGCGCGAAGAATAATTGTTAGCATAATTGGATTAATTGCTTTGTCATTTTGTTAGATAGTTACGGATCTATCTTGATAACTTGATAATAATTTAATTACAATTCTTGCTAAACACCGTATTTTCTGGAGTTGTTTAAAATATTCTGGAGATATTAAAAATATTGGAATTTGGAATTGGAATTAAAATATGGTGGGATTTTCATATTCATAGAGTACAGAGTAGGCAGGTAGTTAAATAAATTAGTATTTTAAAAATTGCTAAATAAAATCGATAAAACATCCTACCCCAATCTATTGTAACATATTAATGTATCTATGAATTCAAATAAAGATTTTATTTATTTATTTATTTTGTCAACATAACATATGTATATCTCGACAAAATATTAATAGTTTTTAGGTGACTAAATGTGAAATGAATCGACATACTCAATTACTTAGATACCTACATTTCATGAATAAAAAATTACTTTAAATAATTAATTACAAAAATATCGTCTCATTTATTTTTCTTTCTTCGTGGAAGCGCTATAAATAGATATAATATTTGACTAGGTACTTTTTAGGGATTTTCAGGAATTGAGTATTTTTATTACTTACTTGCGAGTTGCGTGTATTTTACTATGAAGTACGATCATTATATTATAACGAACCCTTCAGGTGTATTCTTTAGTATGACACATCAAGGCTGACGATGATGGTGACTGCACTATATAAATATTGTCACAGCTTATTTGCATTTTATTGCATAACTATGTTAGTCTACTACCTATGTACCTACGTAGCATATTCTAACTTACCATTGTTAGGTTATAGGTACTGTATACATGGGTAATTTAACTTTTTAGGTTCTCTACGTCAAACATAATGTTTATCTACTTGTAAAGAAAAAGTGTTTTACACAGTTAAATATCTATTCAAGAATTTCAAATAGGTACCTGCGTCCTGCATATAACCCTTTCTGTATTTAAGCTACTTACTACTACCTACTTAACTGCAATCAGTTTTATAATATTATATGAATCGTGATATGTAGTAATCGTCATAATAATACACTGATACTTGTTTGTTATGGTTTGTTAGATATACAGGAGAAGTATTTGTATTTACTAATTAATTATTATTAGAAAAATACTCACAATAAATTACCTATTTTTGCTCCTTGTTAACATTTTCCTCGTTTGTTTACATAAGCTTAGAGTTTTATCATTGTATAAGTGTTTAATGTGTTTTAACTATACTTTCCGTTTTTACAGACACGACTTGGTGAAAATGAAACAAATCATAACGATGAAGTGTAACTTGAAGCTGAAAGGAAACTACAAGCTGTCCGGCCAGCTGCTCATCCTGCCAGTCCAGGGAAATGGAGAATACAGCATCAATATCCGTAAGATAATTATTTAATAATATTTTATTCGAATACATATTTTTAATTCCTTCCAAGATATATAAACTTATTGTAATTTACAGGTGACATCGTGATCAAGGTGGTGAGCGAGCTCACAACAGTGACGGGCGCTGATGGCAAACCACATTGGCACATTAAGAAGTGGAAGGATTCTTATAACGTACAGACTGGTGCCTCGTTCGCTTTCGAGAACTTGTTCAATGGAAACAATGCTTTGGGTACGTTCATATATTACTAGTAAAGCTAATTAGATAGATGCTTAGTGTAGTAATGAATAAATTCTTCAAAGTAGATGTCAAATGTGATATTATGTTCATAATTTATGTTTTGCCTACATACCTACCTAAAATCAGGAAATTATTATCGTGGCAAGCCTGCAGAACAGTATTTTTTACGTTTTGTAAATAGTTTTGTTTAAGTAGTTATACTTATCCAATATTTCATAATTAGATATCAATAATCTATAAAGCTTTAAAGTTTAACTAAGAAATATTGTCACAAAGTTATTATTTTAAAGTTCCTTGATTTTTTTAATGTCTTTACTAATCCGATCATTATTCTTTCAGCACAACCAGTACTAGAATTCGCAAACAGCAACTGGAAGGATGTGATGCAAGAAATCGCGCCTCCCATCGTTCACGCGATTTTGGAGCGGATCGTCGCTGGAGTGGAAGCGCTGTACAAAGCTGTACCCGCTGAAGAACTCAACTTAGCTTAATTTGTTAATTATTTAAATAACTAACAATAAATACCGCGGCATTTTTAAATTAGCACTTAGGACCCGACTGGAAGGCGTCTACGAAACGAACAAGTATTATTGTATTTATTGCGATAACATTTCGTACAATTAATATAATTTTATTTTGGCTGGAACAAAATATATCCTTGTAGGAACTTATAATTCTCTTCTATTGTTAATAAGTTGTTTGGTTATTGTTGTTATGCACTCAATCATAGTACAATAAAGTAGATAATAGTTAAAAGTAGATGAGATAGAAATAAATAATAAAAAATAAAATATGTGTTTTAATGCCTTATAAATTCACCTACTTTTAACAGACTTTTTCGTTAATATGCTTTAAAGCAGGAGGTACCTATTCCATCATTCCATGGTATAAATCTGACCAGGAAACATCCAGGAAACAGGAACAGGATGGACTAGCTCCTACTTCCTAGCTCTTTTCTTTACAATAAATTCCGAACTGTAAAAACTGTTACAATGCTGAATGCAATGATCTTACAATTCCTAATAAATAATAATGATCTGTCTGATCATATTATTCAGAATCACTTCAGAATACATGTTTAAATTTGCGTTGAAACACAATCAAAGAGTATAGTAACTATTTAAAAGGATTATTACCTAACACAATTATTACCTAATCATAACTACTAACTAGTGGTGGACGGTGGTAGTATAATAAATACGAGCATGATTTATTAAAAAAAATACAAGCATTAACTCCATACATAAACTAGGTATATTATTATAAGATTATAATATTACATTATGTATTATGGACAAATGTATGGATATGCGACATTTTTTTTTCAAATCTCACCGCGAAATCTCAAAACAGATTAAAATCACATATTCAGTCGACAGATAGATCAAACAAAAAAATATGTCAGATTTGACACCTAGCTAAAGTCTAAACGCAGAAATGTCAGTGAATTTCTGTCACAACAAGTCCAAAACAAGTCAATGGTGGTCAATGCGGCATGAAAAAATTCTTATTTAGAGAATAAATATTGTCATTTTTATACTTTTAAGCAAGATGCTTTGCCCTGAAGTAAATAATTTTCCACCGCCAAAAACTACGTGTACAGTGCGGAAAAACTTAAATATAGAGAAAACAGAAACCATAATAAACTTGAATAACTTTTATAGAAGTGCTATAATAACTTTTCCTGATGAATTAAATGTACCGAGTTTTATTCAAGAGTGTTTTCTAGATGACAGTGATTACTACAAGATCTTAAATTGTCCTGTGGTTGAGTTTATTGATCCCGTCTTCATCGAAACTTTCGTACGAAAAGGGAGGTTATATTGTTTATCAGTTAATAAAAGTTGTATAACTCACAACAGCGTCGCAATAACACCAGATGGAATATTAACATTGAATATAACAGATTATGTTTATCAGACGCTTGGTTTGGAAGGAATAAAGAGGCCGCATAATTTTCACGAAGTTCGGATAGATTTAAAAGATATAAAGCGGAGTGAAAAGTTAAAAAATGCTTTAAGCAAGTTAGAGCTGTTTAATTTCTATATATCTTGGGAGCCACACGATGAAAACATATGCCCGTCTACAATAGCAAAATACTTTAGTGATAAAAACTACACATTGTCACAACATGCCTTACAAGCTAAAAATCTATCTCCGGAGGTTACCACAATACCATCTCTAATTGAAATAGATATAGATGAAGTAGTCGAATGGTTGGGGATGCTAGCACACAACGCTAATTTGACACCAGAAGAGAATTACATAAGTGCATACTATGTACCAGATAGTGGAACAAATTTGCAGTCAACGAGAGTTGCAGTACTTATCATAAAGGGGTTTATGACACCGAATATAATGAATAAAGCATGCAAGGCAATATCGGAATATGTTTTAACTAGAGAACTAGAGAATTACTGGGCAGCATTGAGCATACAAACTGTGGAAGAAAGTCTATATCAATGGAATTTTAGCAGTCAAAGAATGTTCCAATCACACAACTCATCTTGTAATATATTTTTTACACACAATGATCAAGTCATTTACTCTGTAGGACAATTAAAGTATTCTTGATAAATCATATTGTGTAATTTATTTGTTCCTTGAACGAGGCCTTAAAAAAACTTACATAAAATTCAATATTTAATTTTATATTATTTTTGTACATACTACCTTACTGCTACTAGTGTATTTTCAGGATAAGGATATATTATGGAATTTTAATATGCGGCAGTGACATCAATAATAATTAGGGTTGCGTAATGAATGAATGATTACTGGGCTCCTCAATCTCTTTAACAAATGAATTGTATACCAAATTAAACATCGATAGGAAAATGGAACATAACTATGCCTGCCCATAAGTGCAAGGGAGCACGCAATATACTCAATCCCGATTGCACCTATTACAACCCTGCGTGCAATGAATGTTCTCTTCGACTATAGTGCTTACATTGAATATAGAATATTCATGACATTGTTGGCAGGTCATCTAGTACTATCACTTACATTAAAAATAAAACAAAATATTATGTTCCATAATATTTATTTAGTAAACAAAACAAGAATATGGCAGACAGGATTTAAATACAATATATCCCTGCACCAAAATAACAAAAATCTGAAACACGAGATTTCAGGGAATGCTAAACACACCAATTATAAGTAGTTTATAATTTAGATTATGCTTAAAATATCTTTGATTACGCATCAAATTTTTAAAATGTTGCCAATATCAATTTCATCACACATACTATCAATCTTTGATAATATATTCCACACAACACCCTGTTATATCAATTATCATTCCACACACATCAAAATATTAACGAATTTATCATAGACTACAAACTATAGACAAAATTGGTACTGGCAACACTATTTGTTCAGTTTGGCGCCAATTTCAGGCGCTATTTTTTTTTTTTAATTTATTCAGCTTTGGCCAAACCAATGACTCCGCAGGCGATACGAGCTCCAGCATTGCCAGTGCTCTTGCTCAGTTCGTGGCCACCAACACCAAGATCATCTGGATCAGCATGGACAACTAAAGTGCGGCCGATAATGCTGTGGGGTCCGCTGAGGGAAATCTGCGAATCTTGGATGCACACCTGTTAAGTTGATATTTGTTTAGTAGTGTTATTGCTGATTAAAGATGAATTTGTGGTATTTTATATTTTTTAGCTTCATTAAATATTTAGAAAAAGTTAGTGAGTATAGAAGCTACATAAATTGTTATAGAATATTAAAAGAAGTTATGAGATTTAGAAATTAAAGATTTTTAATGGATCTTCAACGCAATATATTCATTTAATTATTTTCCCGACGTTTAATTTCTAAATGTATAATACTCGCTTATAATCAAACTAGAAAATACTAAGCTATGGGATATTGGAAATTAATTATGTCTTAGTTTCTAAATACTGATAAGATATATCAATTGTTTGAATAATCACTACCGCCACCTTTGTTTCACACATAGTTTGAATTTGTTTCCAAATAATCTTTTTTGTTTGTTTTTATTATTATAAAAACAACATAATAAATGCAAGTCACAATGGCTCATCATTTTAATATTGATCAAACTTCAAGGCCAATAACACAACTTCTACATTTAGAAAATGTTCAACTAAAAAATAGACAGAATAGATTTTAAAGCATTTGAATTTGAATGCTTTAAAACAAAATGCAGCAGAAATATATCAATCTTCCTAATTTTTGGATATCTTTCAAGTCACACAACTTCATTATATTCTTTCCACCCGCGGTTTCGCCCGCGTTTTCAAAGAAAAACCCGCATAGTTTCCGTTCCCGTGGGATTTTCGGGATAAAGCCTATGTGTTATGTGTTTATCCAAGTTACCCTCTATATGTGTGCTAAATTTCATTGTAATCGGTTCAGTAGTATTTGCGTGAAAGAGTAACACACACACATTCATCCTCCCAGACTTTCACATTTACAATATTATTAGGAAGTAGGATTAAGAACAAAGGATAAACATTATCATTCACTATCTACTTACTTTAGTAACACCCCCATCACTGTTGGCCTCAATGTTGCCCAGATCACCCACATGCCTCACGCTAGCATTGGGGGCTCCGTGCTCCTGTTTCAAAGGGTTGAAGTGAGGCCCCGCGGACGTGCAGCCATTGGTGTTGTCTCCGAACTCGTGGACGTGGAAACCATGCTTACCCTGAAATATAGACATCAGAAAATGAACAAGATTGTAAGAAATTGGCTAATATTACTATTTCTGATAACATGAATAACATATAAAAATTGGATGATTTTTGGAGATTAACTTAGTAACAGACAAACTTAGGACAGAAAATCGTATACAAATAAACTTAGTAGTAAAAGCCATTGGAATTTGTGTAAATCATTTTGTGATTTTTGAGAAACAGTTAATATAGAGAAAATAATAAATACCCCTATATTTGTGTCCCTTCCCAAGATAGTTTATATCATAGTCATTGACATAAAATTAACCTGCTATAAAGACTATGTATTATATGAAGACAAATAAATAATCTTTGTACCTACTTCTGATTTGCACACTTAATAATAAAACAAATCAGTTAAATAGCATAAATTTACATATTTAAATAATGTATTCTAATCAATGTTCAATGCTTTGTTACATCAGTATAAATGTTATAAACACCTGACCCAATAACCCAATGAGATCGATAAATTTTATTATAATACAGTGTAAACTCTATATAACGTCACATAAGGGACCGTGCATTTTTCGACGTTATAGAGAGTGGTCGTTAAATGGAAAGAAAGGGAAAATTGCATGATTGGTCCCGAGACAGGAATATTATTTTGACATTGCCTATGAAACCATGTTATCATCACTTGATCAAGGTCTTCATATTGAGGTTTCTTCAATTTTTTGGCAGATCGTCCATCTTCTTCGGCATGCAGAATTTTTTATTTAACGTGTAACTAACGAAAGCCAAGTAGTTGAGGTGAACATATGTAAGTTCATTCACACAACAAACAAACGACTGCATTTCTTAGAATCTTCGGTATGTCAGTAAAAAAGAATGTACACAACTACATTTTCATTGATTTCGGCAACTTAGTCAGTACTTCCTAGTAATTGGTAATGTCTTATTGTGGTCGTTAATTAGAGTGAGCGTGATGCTATATGGAGTGTATTATTGTATAGACAACAATATAAACCAACCAAAGTCGAGCAATCTTGATGTTATACGGAGTTTGACGTTAAATGGAGTGTCGTTATATAGAGTCTACACTGTATATTTAAATTCAAAACTTATTTTTACAAATTTCTGGACTTTTAAAATGTCCTTTTAATTGAAATCATGTACTATATAACTTTCTATAACTTTTAATATTCTATTGGTTAACAATTTACATAAAAATGACTTTTATATTTTAAGATTGAAGCAGATTTAAGTAAAAGTCATCAGTACTGCAATGCTCTGAAATTCTAGTTATCATTTAAATAATGAAGATAACAATTCAATGAGAATTTTAGTAGAGTATGGTTCAAATTACATATTCCAAATAAAAATAATCAAACCACAGTTTATAGAGTACAAGGTCATCTGACCCTCACTTAATATATTCTTATTTTTTGCCTTATCATTGTCATAAATATTCATATAGGTAGTTCATTTGCTTACATCATTGCAATTTCCTCTATATAATTTCAATTAACAATTTATTAGAAAAAAAAAAAGTATCTGAACTAAAAGAAACTATTTATTCCTGTCAAATTTAAACTGCCTGTAGCAAAGTCACTGTTTACCCATTTATGGGATAGAAGTTTCCCATAATAATTAATGGTTAAAGTCATGAATATCGCAAGTAGATATTAATCGGAATTGTAGATTACAGGAGTGTTTTTAAATTCTACCCCTTTCTATGAAAACATATTAATGTGTATTTTAAGTATTAAGTTATATTGAAAAACTGTAACTCACCTTAGAAAGACCTTTGACCTCTCCAGTTACAACTACAGGAGACTTATCATCCTGTAATACATAAGAATATGCTGATGAAACATAATAAAATGTTAACTCATTATTGCATAATATTGTGGTAGTATGGTTCATACACTGTAGCTTGAGGATATACCCATATACATAGATTGTAGTGAGAAGTAGATATTATTATCAATAGTTACGACTTAAGTTGCAGTGATAAAGCTTCTAGAAATTACTATGAGATTAAAATAAGATCGAACTTATTTTACCTCACGATAAGGACATGTGGTAATTTTTTATCATACCCATCTATGCGATAATTATTATTGTGTAAAATAAATACACTCTTTACGGGTTATTTACAAGGTCAATGAAGCGGAAAAAAAATAAACCTACCTTCTGATCGAAAAGCACGGTGCCGCTTACATCACCATTAAGCACGCAGACAGCTTTGACAGGCATTTTAAAATGTTAATTAATCAATATCAATTAGAATACAAGAAATTAATCTTCAATTTCACCGGCTATTCACAAATAATTAAAATCGGCGAATCGTTACTTCGTTCCAACTTCCACCTTGATAGCAATGACGTAAATGAATATAATTTTTATATGTCAAAGTCAAAACATGACATAGGTAACTACATACCAGTCGAAAAAAAGATTTTTATCATAAATTAATTTTGAAAAGTAAAATCTCTGTGTCTATATCTGTGGTCTATATATACTACACCAAGCACTTGTGCAAGCCAAGAAGCTTATATCTAATACACTGGAGATTTCGGTATGAACATTGACGTGTAACAAGAAAATATTGCCCAGTTCATGTTTTTTATCACTTTCACACCTAACTTAGTAGTGCCACTGTTAATACGAAGTTTTCCCAAGGCTACTATGTATGCTGTAATATTCTGTGCAAAAGGTTAGTTTTTGTACATGAGTTTGTTGATAAATTGCCAACAACGTCATTCAGAAGCATTGTTGGATGAGACAATTATTATTTATGCTAAATAAACTAAGTATCTGAACCAATTATTAAAAAGCGATACTCCCTGATTATGGGTAGTCACCATAATAAAATTGTAGCAACTCTCACTTTGTCAATATGGCATGTGTGTCAAAAAAATTGCGTCGCTTCGAATATTTAAGTTAATATTGTTGCTTATTTAATGAATATTTTCCGAATATAAAGAATGCATTGTATTGTGCAAAATTGCAGAAGTGTTTGGACACCAAATTCTGGCATAGAATTTCACAGGCAAGTGTATATTTACGTTATTTACAATATTCCTCAATACTCCTGCATTTACCTGTTTAGAATCATTTCAATGGCAAAAATTGTCTAATTTAGCATCATTTTAGTAAGCAGTCATGTTAAATTTGTTATTTCCCTAATACTTTATCATTTTTCAACAAGTTTTCAATAAACAGATTTAACAAGTAAGGTAACCATGATGACGAGTTTTTATGGATAGCGAAGAGAATATATTGTAATAACAATATTATGATGAAAATTTAGAACACCATTTTAAAGATTGTTACTAGTAATGAAACAACACATGACATCGGTATTGCACTCACATGTAGTTATAAGATTGTTCGTTTTTACATTGAAATTTATACTTTTTTAACTTACCTCATATTTTTTTTGTTTTACGTATTTCAGCTTTCCAAAAAGTAAAATAAAAAGAAATATATGTGCCCATCAAGGTTACTGAGGATTACGACCCAGAAAAAAATACCTTTTTAAAAATAAACTTTGTAAAGTTAGCTGAAATTTGTGCAAGGCTGCTATAAACAGTTTTTCTTTGATGATTCTGGCTTGAAATTGACCCGTCGAAGCAACGCGTTTAAAAAGAAGATCTGAGTAGCTAACAATTTGGTAAACAGCATCTGATGCAAAACACAACTTTCCTCTATTTACAAAGGATGTTAATGCTATATATCGGTTCATATCCAAGCTTTGTAGCCAAAAATTATTTATAACTATCATTCTATACCAATTAAAATTGTATGTACCTACCTATAAAGTATGACCATAATATTATAATATAAATACTGTTAAAAATATATGTCGTTATTATTTATAGACCATGATTTTTAGTTTTTTCTATTTTGAAAAATCCTGAATTTACAAACCAGCGTGGTCACTCGACAGAAAGAGACAAAAAACATGACTGACGTCATTGAATGTCATAGTTTCTTGTTTCAAGTTAATGGTCATAGTGCAATCTCCAGTGTATTAGACTAAGAGCAATTAACCTATAGAGTTCTTATATTAAGACAGAACAAAATACATATTTTCTAATCTACTTACTCTTAGTCATTAACAGCATAAGCCAGATTGAGATAGCGATAGAGTATCTGCACTGTCTTCAAACGTAGCGCGCCGGCCGCGGCAGTCAGTTTGTTTTCCAACCAGCTGGTGGGCTCAGTGCGTCAAGTGTTTTTAACGAAATATTTAGAAAATATAAAGTGTACAGTGTTTCTTTTTATTTGTCAGTGTGCTAAAATAACTATTGTATGTTTAGCAACCGGCTATCACTAGTCGAATGGGAGTTTTGGATAAAAACAATGTAAAAATATCTTTCCATCGGTAAGTGATTTTCAGCAAATTGATAAATATTTATGTTTTAAACCTATTTGAAGGTTTTATCAAGCGCTTTTTTGTAATTTTATGTTGTAACTGTAACATTTACCCACTTTATGGGGTTGTGGATTAAAAAATAATGAAATAATTTTTAAAAAACGTCACAATAATATCACGTTTGGCATTTTGTTTACCACCGTAGTGTTGTAACACATCTAGCGTATATTATCGATTTATGACAAAAAAATCTATTTCATATTAACGTTGATTTATTTATTTTGTTTCATAAATCAGATTTATATGTAGTTGTTGTTGCAAATAATAGATGTAAATTTTTTACCGCATGAAAATAAAACATACCACGTGGTTGTTTTATTTGCCCTATGTGTTTTAGTTTTCGTTTGTTGTTTATTAATTTCTCTTTCAGATTATTAATAAATTCATTTTGTTTTAGATTTCCAGAGCTAAATAAAAAATGGGTATAAAACGTGAGACATGAGTTGATTGGACGCCGCCACAATTTGCAATATTGTGTTCACTGCATTTCGAGCCTACGTGTTATCAAGATGGATACTCTAGAAGAATTGTGCAATCTTACGCTTACGTTTTTTTTTTGTTCCTGTAGATAATAAATACATTTGATTAAAGAGAGTGAATTTTTATTTTGAAATTTTTTACACATAAGTTACCTACTAAAATAACCTACTAAAATACCTACTTAAATGTGTAACTATGTGAAAATTAAACGGTTGATTAAATGACAGTTCTCATAGATGAGAAACTACTATTGAAATACATACTTAATATACATGCGTTTTCAAAGAAAAACCCGCATAGTTCCCATTCCTGTTGGATTTACGGGATCAAAAGTAATTTTTCCAAATTTCATTGTAATCGGTTTAGTAGTATTCGCGTGAAAGAGTAACAAACATCCATCCTCACAAACTTTCGATTTATTAGTAGGATGTTAGGAAAATGTTTTCATTAAGACTGTCATTTTATTAACTTGTTAAAATGCTGCATGATTCCTTCATGCTGACTGTGCCTTTCTCCTCACTCCTTTAACTTTATCATCATTTCCTTCTTTATTTTAAATTACATTTCAAGTTTTAAAATTTCTTTTATAATGTACTAACTTTCCGCCCGCGTTTTTAAAGAAAATCCTGCACAGTTCCCGTTCACGTGGGATTTCCGGGATAAAACCTAACCTATGTGTGTATGTACAAAATTTCATTGTAATCGGTTCCGCAGTGAAAGAGTAACATCCCTTCTCACATAATTTCGGATTTATTATATACGTAGGATTAAACAAATAATGTATTCAACTGAAATTAATTATAAGTTTTGTTTTTTTATTATTTATTATTTCACGAAACCGTAAATGCAAAATACATTCACGATTTTATCGATTGAAGCACATCCCATCACTATCACCTTCTATCTATCTAAATACGTACCTATAGTAAAAATGGTGCCATGACTATGTTGAAACGTAGCTTGTTGTCTATAGCTGTCTCATTCTTTCATACGACGTTTTCTTTAGATAGAGAGAAACAAATTTATGTAAATTGTATACGCTCGATACAAGTACTCTATAGGTTAATTGCTCTTAGGTATTAGAGGATATAAGCTTCTTGGTGCAAGCCACAGATATATAAACATATTTGGACTTATATTTGGATGTCTGTGGTGCAAGCACTACACCATGCTTTGACTTTGTCATTTTGACATTTTTTCATAAAAAGTGACAAGAGACGATCGAGCTCGTTTTCAAACAAATTCAAAACAAAAATATAATTTGTTCTTCTTTCTTCTACAGAAAAAGTATTCAAACTGAATAACCATCCAGTTGAGCAAAATAAAGGAATCATGGAAGGCGATAATATCGCTGTGTTATTAGCGTCAACCCCAGGTGTAAGTTCTTTATTTATTATTTGTCTCAGATTTTTGTTTTGCTTACTCAATATAATTTTATGAAGTTGTACAGGTTCATATAAGAGATTAGGTAGTGTAAAATTAAAGAAAAAGTTTTATTCTCAGCAATGTTTTTGAATGATGAATTATTAAAAAAAAAAACAACATCTAGAGAGGTTAAGGTTATGTACATAATACTCGTATTTACTTTTTCATATTTATAATTACAGATGGAAGGAGTTCAGATGGTTGAAGAGGGACCAAGGGTATGTATATTGTGTATTAGAAACCATTTTTTTTATGTAGTGTTAAATTACTATTGAATTTAGATTATAGTTAATTAAATCATCTTTAATTTAAATCAATTTAAGATCTAAAATGTATTTTTATTGTTTTAGGTATGTCCATTATGCTCATCACCAATTAAACTATTCTTTATAAACTACAATGAGAAACTGCTAATGTGTGAGAACACAGAATGTGAATTTCCTTTTGGTTATGAAGAACTGCAGTTTGTGCAAGTGGATAGTGCAGATAACGAAACAGGGTCGATTAAAAAGCGACATTTCTTTTCAAACTCACGCACATCAACTTCAGGTATATCTGTTACCGATGTAGATAAATTATACAAAGCATACGATTCAGACGACCAATCGGAAACCTCCTCTATCAATATGTTCTCAAAACCACCTCTAAAATCGTATAACAGAGACCACAGAAAAATAGAGAAAGACATGGAGGATTTGAAAAAAATTAACAAAGAATTGGCTGAATTGAACAGCGAAACGAAAATTACAAATAAAACGATACACAATCAAAGAATGATCAGGAATTTGTACAAATTGCAAGAACCGTCAGGTGTTAAGTTATTGAAGCCACAGGAATTGCAGATTATAAAGAAGAAAGAAGCAGCGAAACTGCAGGACGTTAAAATAGATATTGATAAAGGGAGTGATATATCTGTTATTAAAATTGAGTTAATTAGTACTGAGAATAGTAATGAATGTGACGATGATGATGGAAAGTAGTGAATTGTTTAATTATTTAATCGTCAAGTCTCAATCAACTTATTACAAAACATAGACAAACTATAAACCAGGTCTAAAATATATCTAAACCATAACAAAACATGTTATAGTGTTAAACCATAGACAAGGACTTTAAACCTCTGTACTGAAGTTAAGCCATGAATATATAGTCTGCATATAAACCAAGTCTTTTTAAGTTTTGACACAGAATACATAATAGTAGCTAAACGCTACAGAACGGACACTCTCCGCCTCCCGCCAAAATTAAACACTTACCTCACCCCGCACGATCACGCTATAGATGGCCCGCATTTTTCCGTTAGGACAATACGCAATGAAGATTGACAACATTAATGAAATTGACTTAAAGTAATTTTATTATTTTGGATTTGTGATTATCGTTTTTCCTAGAAAATGGTTAGATATTGTGCTGTTTATGGATGTATTTCATCAGAAAAACGCGAATTTCTTTACGCTAGTCACAAATGCGCCAACCCTAAAGCGTTAACACAAACATTTGCACTCTGTAAAGTGTGACTGTCAAAACGATAATTTTGTATGGAGTGTCCGGGGTGTGGTTTTGGTAAGAAGATGGAGTAAGTTTGTAATTCATTGTATTACTATTTCAGAAAAATCTTTTTTTTTTATTGTTTCATCATGAATAGTTATTAGAATATGCAAGATTATTTTGTCATCTCTCATATTTTCTTTATATGTAGTTATTTTAATTTATTAATTTTATGATTACGTGCTAAAGAGTTTTTTATTTAGTCAAGAAGTGACTATAAGTTGGAAAGTTTATGATAAGGTACTTCAATTGTGATATTAGGTTAGAGTGACAATAAATTTATATTTTTTTTAACTGTTTGCATATTTTTTTCCTGTAAAATAAACCAAATGAAACATTTTTTATCAATCTGTCTAACTACTACGGTTACGATTTTGCGCCTATTATGTAAATTTTCGATACGATTAAAAAAAAGATGTAGGTACAACTGTTAAAATAGCTTTCAGCATTTGTTGGAATTTTAAAATTTTGACTATGTCCCAGAAAAAAAAGGAAAAATACCGGCGTTATTTAAAATGCCAGTATTTTAAATCCATCCCGGATCTCCTTGAAAGAAATCCCGAGATGTTTATTATCCCTAACTAGCTGCGCTCCGCGGTTTCAGCCGTAGCGTGATGATATATTAGCCTTCATCGATGAATGGGCTATCTAACACTGAAAGAAATTTTCAAATCGACCAGTAGTTCCTGAGATTAGCGCTTTCAAACAAACAAACAAACAAACTCTCCAGCTTTATAATATTAGTATATCTGTTACCGGAAATGTATGAAATCAAGGAATTGTATACAATTCCTAGGAAATGTGTACAATTCCGATACCATTTAGGAAATGTATAAAATATTGTTTAAAAAACTATTTAATGCATGCATATCCTAGGAAATGTATAATCTTCCTAGGAATTGTATATAATTCCAATATCGTATTAGGAAATGTGTAAAGTAAATGCTTTCTGTAATAAAACACGTTGTTATTTTTTTATTATAGCTCTTAAACCGTAAAATTGTAATAATATTATGTTCGTATTTATTATCTTACTAATTAACATTTTAAATTCAACTATCTAACTTTTAACGTAAATATCACAAAATCAACTTATATTTATTCTTATAAAATCAAATTTTCATTTTGCAAGTAATCAGTCCCCTCGTCCCTCTGTCCTCGCGTATATTTGGCGCAGTCGGATTGTACAATCCGCCGTATTACATTACGGCTAGCTGTTTTAATATGCCGAAAATTCGTCTTTTTCCATAATTCTACAAAAAGACGGTCGCGAGCCGACGGCACGACACTATTTCTGTGTAGTTTTAAAAAACACGAACCTAACCTAACCCACCCCCTTATCCAAACCAAAAATTTCTGATTACCTACGAATTATCGGCATAGTTACTACAAAATGCTGACCGTTTGTAAACGGCCAGATTATATACAACTTGCCTGCGACATATCAATATCTTAAATGTTTTACATTTCCGATAGCTATTTAGGAAATGTGTATAAAATAATTTATTTCACACATTTCCGTACGATTTTAGGAATTATATACATTTCCTAGGAATTCTATACAATGACGGATTACATACATTTCCGGTAACATATAGATAAAGAAAAATAAAAATAAGTAATTTAGTAAGAATTACGACCAAAAGGCAAATTACGAGTATTCGCATAGTATTCGTATCTCTATCTACACGGATGAACAAAATTATTAGATACTAGCTTCCGCCCGCGACTCCGTCCGCGCGGAAAAATTAAGATTTATTTTTTTCTACGTATTTTTCCGGGATAAAAAGTATCCTATTTTATGCCCGGGATAATAAGGTATAATTATACCAAGTTTCATCGAAATCGAACCGTTAGTTTTCACGTGATGCCTGATGCCTTTCACGTGATGACAGACAGACAGACAACAATTTTCTTAATCACATATTTGGGTTTGGTATCGATCCAGTAACACCCCCTGCTATTTATTTTTTCAATATTTTCAATGTACAGAATTGACTCTTCTACAGATTTATTATATGTATATATAGATCATTATTCATACCTGCTGGCTGCTGCTTAGACAATAATATCATGAGTAGGTACTCTAATAAATATGTACACTTTTCATCCAGATTTTATCTAAAATACAAAATACCTACCCATCCTCTGTATAACACTTTCGCGCTTAATTTTTGCGCGTTCCGTTTAGGTAAATGTACTTAGGTACCTACTTACTTAAATAATATGAGAAAATTGTATTGAAACAATGATAATTAACTACATAACTAAGTGCATGGTTATTAGCGAATAGTAAATAGATATCGGATATCTAGTTACAGGAAGGCAATGCAGGACGTTCAGAGGATTTTGAACTTGACTTTCCCTCACAAGTTCTACCAGTTACGTGTTAGGGCGTTTGTCCACTACAAGGAATTTTACGGTCCGGCATTCCGATTTTTTACGGTCCGGTATGGCACGCCATTAATCTAAATACTAGCTTGTGCACTATACGTAATATTACTGTCCGACATTTTACTTTTCCCTATTCCGGATGGTTTTTTGTGTCTACGAGTCGCTGTAGGTATAATTATTGTTTTCGAATGCCCACTTGCTCAGATTTTTCTTTTTTACTGCATATGCCAATTGACAGCAAGCTCTTGTTTTACTTTCTTTTAGTTGGCAATGAGATTTGAGAAGTCGGTATTGTTATTTTATATAGGTACATTGACCAAGCATTGACCTATAATTATTATCTAAGTAAGTGTTGGTAAGTTAAAGTTCAAGTGGGAATAGCTTTAGCTCCTCGTCACCGATTAAAATAAATTAGTGAAACACGCATTTTAAATCTCTCACGAAACTTTACTTTTTATTATAACGAAGTAATATAATATTTCACCTTCTATATTTTTTACTAGTTTCTTGTAAAATGCAAAAACAATCATTTATGATAGCATTATACCGCCAAACTTCCTTGAACTGTACCGCACTGATCCTAGTAAAGACGGACAGGTGCACAAGCAATTCATCGGTTTTTTCATGCCACACCGGACCGTAAAAAATCGGAATGCCGGACGGTAAAATTCCTTGTAGTGCACAAGCGCCCACGGATATGTACGGAAGGAAAATTGTATTTAGTGGCGGATTTAGAACTAAGGATAAATCTTTTTTTAAACATGTTAATGCCTTAAATATTAATTGGATCCCACTGTAGGGACTCTAGCCCGAAATGCTATGATGATTATGACCATAATATTAACCTACTTATGACTACGGCAATCCTTGTTTTTATATATTTTTTTGATATAGAGAGTCACTATAATTTTACAGCTTCGCAGTTTTATGCTGAATACAATGCAGTTATGAACCGCGGACTGATAAACCGTTTCTTTTTTAGGAAAAGTCTAAGTAGGTTAGTAAAACCCTTGTAAAAGCCAATATACCTTTCTATTATAATTAAAAATCGAAATCAACTAGAAATCAATCATTAAATTTTATTGTTATTGTATATTGTAATATTAGATTAGAATTGTGTAGATAATAATTATGAAGTAGAAATCGCAGTGTAGGTAATTTAGATCCTAGAAAAGAGAAGACGAATTCTTCGTTATTTATTGTATAATGTAAAATATCTTTCTCTATGTTTTTCAAAAATTCTAAAATATGTACCTAGCTGTACCTATTGGTAGGTAATCTAAATGGTACGAGGTTTAACAGATCATCTAGGTACCTAATAATTAACTTTTCATTTATTTTATTGAAGAAGAATGACGATGATTCTAGTCTTTACATTTTGTAGAGAATAAACAAAAATCTAGCATCAGAACACATTTACCATGAGTTAAAAATTTGGTACAAGTACCTACGTACATTTTTATAACTTTCAAGTTATACCTACCACCATGCAGATATCAAAGATCATTATTAACCTTTGATAATACAATAAGTCATTCGTTATTTATAAGTTATATAATACCTGATTATATTATTGTATTCTTATTTAGTTACGTGCAATGACTGGACATAAAGTCGGAGTGGTCAAAAGCTTATAAGGTAAGGTAAGATTCTGCTCACTTTCATTCATGTTTCTTGAGTGATGAAAGTGAGAAATGTGCTCTGGACAATAAGGTAAGCGATTTTTGATAACACTAGTTAATGGTGTTTTAAGGAGCCTGTTTATTGTATCATTAGTGGAATAAATTACCGAATTTTAAGTTATGTTGGGACGTGCTTTAATAAAAAGCCTTTCCTGGCTGTAATTTTGAAAAAAAAAAACTAGAAACCTTATTTAATAACAAAGGATTAGTAATTAATACTACAGATTGTTTTTTAAATAGTTTTCATAATTCATAGAGCTTAAACTTTAAGCTCAAAAAAAAAAGAAACTAAAGTCTTAAAAGCGTTTAGTCTCAATATTTTTTAACGCATGGTGAATTTAAGTCAAAAGGTTTCTTTCTACGCGATAAACCTAAGAACTAAGATTATATCTTTTACTAGATCTTCGCCCGCGTATGCAAAGGAAAACCCGCATAGTTCCCGTTCCCGTGGGATTTCCGGGATAAAAACTATCCTATGTGTTAATCCAAGTTACCCTCTATATGTATGCTAAATTTCATTGTAATCGGTTCAGTAGCTTTTACGTGAAAGAGTAACAAACATCCATACATCCATACTTACAAACTTTCGCCTTTATAATATATATTAGATTTTATTTTAAAAAATATAATATAATATTTGAGTCCACATTGATCGTTTCGTAAAATACCAATTATACAAGCATACTGGAAAATAAAATAAATAATTGTACTTAATCATTTTCAAATAAGGTTTTCGAGTAGGTACCCAAAATAATTAATTAAATTATTTCACGTTAGTATGGTAACTCTACCCAGAAGCAATATGAATTTTAGCTTTCTTTTTTTTTGTCCCAAAACTAAATATGTATATTAGGAAATAATATTTTCTAACTACACATCTATTTAAATTTATTTGCCGCAAGTTAATGAGAAGAATGACATGCTTTTTTGTTTTATATGTAGGCAACTTTTTGAATTTGCAAATGAATGTATAAATTTCATTGTTTTGTGGCGAAATTTCTTTTAAATAATACTTATCTATTTAAATAAATTTACGTAGCGTGTCGAGATCGTAATCTCAATGTACTTTCTATAAAACAGGAATCTGTTATAGGAAGTCTGCGGCTCTGATAAACAAAGTCGGTGATAAAAACGATATTAATTAAGTAGGTATGCTGGTAATAAATGTACTGTATGGATTTTATTATTATGTTTATTACTTCGCTTTCTCTTGATTTTGTTTGTTGATCCAGACTTAATTTTTTTGGTACATAATTTATCTTAACTGGGGTGAAAAAGTAGAGGTAAATATAAGTGTATTATTAATAGTAGAGGCTAGTGAATTAAAAATATTATTCATTTAACAATATAGTTACTAAATAGATTAATACCTAGTTACTAAATAGTAAGTCCTTAATCTAGTTTAAATCAGTGATATTATAATCTTTCTTATATATTATCTTTTATTGTTTAAAATAAATGCAAGGAAATGCTGACTGTATTAAATCGCAAATAAGTAAGAGGAAGTTTTGACAATTCTTATAAATAATGAGAAAATACTTCTTTTTAATAAATATATTATGATTAATTATAACATTAATATACAAAGATAAATTTATTGTTTCAGTAAGCATGTGTACGCCACGCGCGTTGTGTTTTGTTTTGGCGGTGTGCGCAGTTCGCGGTGGAGTTACTAAACCTTCTGGTAATTATTTTATTTATTTGTTATCATATGAAAAACAAAAAATATAATGTTGTTATGTTGTGCTAATTGCCTTATTGTTAAAAATTTATCGCTTTCGCCTTTCACAGTTCACTTATAGAAAATCAGGCAACGGATTTTCCGAAAATATTTTAATTTTAAATAGGTTCAGGAATGTATTATATTTTATTTTGAAATCTATAAAACGTTATAATATGCTGAGAAGGAAAAAATTGTAGTTAACACAAGTACCTACCTACTAGATCACAACAAATATAGAATAAGATGAAAGAGGTGCCTTTCATGATAGTGTTCTCCTGATAAATTTTTCCGGAGATGTCACGTCTTGTATTTCAATCTGTTTAGATCAAGAGTATTTCTGATTCTCTACAATATTAATTCTGCTTACTGATGATAACGATGGCGATGATAATAAGGTCGAAATTAATATCTAATATCAATTATCAATTAAACTTTACGGACGTTCAACCAATTTCGAATCCTTGACTTTTCCGAAGTTCGAGGCCTTAACCGCTCTGTTACATCCACTAATTACCTTCATACTACGTAAATAAAAAAATCACTTATCTACCAATATTTAGTTCATCCATACTAATATTATAAAGCTGAAGAGTTTGATTGTTTGAACTCGCTAATCTCAGGAACTACTGGTCCGATTTGAAAAAATCTTTAGGTGTTAGATAGCCCATTTATCGAGGAAGGCTATATAGGCTATATATCATTTCGCTAAGACCAACAGGAGCATTGCGGGTAAAACCGCGGAGCACAGCTAGTAGTGAATACTCGTATTACGTTTGTTTGTAAAGAAATCGAAAGTTTAGTACATAGTGTGTACTGTGTAGTGAGAAATATCGACTCACCGCTATTTACTTTCTCGCTAACGAGTTCTAAAGGTGACTATCGTTGATAGCATTTTATCTGTTAAAGCATTTAACCGGAACTAATCTAAGTACAGTGTACCTTGCTCTGTCACTACTAGCTAAGTTATGTTGTTACATCTTTTATACTTATGTAGGCCGCAATGTAATAAAAACATATAATACTTAACAAAAAACTTTACTTATAATTTTCAGGTATCTCGCAGTTTTGGATGGACGATATAAAAGTCCTCGACCAAATATACGGAAAGACATCAGACAAGGATCTGTACGGAGCAACTCTTCCTCCAAACATTCGATTTGATATCGATCGCGCGAAACAAGTAAAAGCGGAGGCGTCTCAAACACGGGAACACTATATCTCTACAGATGATGAAGATACAGATTTCGATGAACAATATAAACCACATTCATTCGGCGACAGATACGCAAAACAATTCAACAAGATTCACAAAAAAGACAAGACCAAAAAGGAAAAATCTAAAATTGAATCACCACTACATTTTGTAGGTCTATCGAACTTCAAACCGATATCTCAATCAAATGATCCAGAAACATACAACTATTTGAAACATCTCGAACATTTTGAAAAGCATAAGATTGAACTGCCTGAAACTGAGAGCGGTTTTAAACCATCATACATTGAAAACAGTGAAGAAGAGGAAGCTTATAAAAGCATTCAGGATATATTAGATGCTCACGAATCCAACAAAGCGCGTAAACCTGAGACTGAGTTCAATGATAGTTTGGAAAAATATCCAAGATATCTAAATAAGGAAAACGATGATAAGTATACTAGATACGCAGCTAAAGCAGTGCCAACGAAAAACAAAGTTAGGTTCTTGAATAACAATAGCTTATATTCGAGGTGTCGTACAGGAAGATGCAGGAAGCGAAGTTCAAATGGATATCGTTACGCTTCCAGACCATACATAAGAAAAATAAAGCGTATAAGAATCGCATGATCTAATACATTGTTATTGTTGGCTTGTTTTATAGATTTATGTTTATTTTGTAAGATAATCTTAGATTAAGATACAGTAATGTTCTGTTAACCGAAGCGAAAAATTATGCAATTTTGTCGGACAATTTATTTTACTAGTTTTAAAGTTATTGTTGGCCTAGAAATGCGAAATATTTGTTTATTAAAAAGAGACTGTAATATCGATTGTGCAATATTTATGAGATATTAAATAGTACTATAATATAGTAATAGATATTGTAAGTATTTAAGTTTGTTATTTATTAAAATAATTGTTGATTTTGATTTTTGACCGAATCTTTTTTTTTATGGTATAGTTAACTAAGTACTGCGAAATGAAACACAATGATAATTAAATAAGTTTTATTAAAACTATAATTACAATAGTCTTAAAATTTCAACTTAATTTTCAGGTTATGAAAATCAGTGAAAATTACTGCATTTTTACTCATAAGCTTCCGTTGCGTTGGTTTGTAGAGGAAGCGACTGCAAATTTGACAATATAAATATTTTTAGCAACACAAAAAACCGAATAGGATTTAGAAACATTGTTTCAAAAATAAGCACAATTTGCGTCCTCTGTGCTTAAATCTGAGACAATATTACAATTTACTCGATGACAAAGAAAATAGAGTACTAATGGCTTTAAAAGGGTCAATTAATTTATGGCTTTACAATTAATTAATAGATAAAATTCGGATTTGTGTTGCTATGTCGGCCTGGGTTCGCCACGGGATTGACCATACTTCTGGTCTTCTTCTTGCTGTCTTCTATACTCTGGAGTAAGAAGGGTGGCGGGTGACCGTTGGCTTGGCTCTGCCTTTGCTGTCTGTCGTCTATCTTACGCGATAGTTCCTCTACGAACTCCCCACCCGTCTGCCTGAAATTTTTGGTTTTATGTAGAGACAGGCTAGTAGAAAAAGCGGTATTGAGACAACAAACAATTGCAATAGCAATAGTATACGTTAAAGGATTAAAAGTTTTATGGATCACAGAAGGTTATAGGTCATATTTATTTTTGTTATGAATAGAGTGTAAATTGACAAGTTAAAAACTGTTTAATTTGAAAAAAAAAACCCTAAGTATAAAATTGCTAGTAACGTACTATGAAAACAGTTATTGTTAAAATTGGGCATTTGGCATTCCCCAGGGATGAACACTGAGCCCGCTGTTATTCCTAACATTCATCAATGCTTATTAACTTTATTGATGTTAAAATCATTATCGTCGTACCGATCAGTACCTCGGCCACTCTCCAGGTCGCCGTCGGAAGCCTGGTACATGGAGAAGCCGCGCCGAGACAGTTCCTCATCAGGGACTAGCGCTGGGTTGTTGAACGCGTGGTTTCCTTCCGGACTCATCTGCAGTTTCCTGAAGATAAATAATAGTATTAAAATAAATTGTTTCGTGTGCTATTGTAAGTAGGTGCACTGTAAAGATGAAGGAATCTATAATGATACTTTTTGTGATTGAATTTCATAATTGAAACTTTTTTTGTTTTCTTTCGTCAAACGCATGCCTTCATTTTCTGATCCATTAATTATTTTAGAGCATGTAAGCATGTCTATCTACTTTTTGTACCCATCACAATATTGAATCTAAGTTTTTATTTGAATCACTTAAAATCTCGCTGTGTATTATTATATTTTGCACGCCTCATAAGCGGAGCGTTCAGGTATTGCTCTACTCTCGCCTTAATAAAAAAATAAATTGATAAATAATTTAATAGACTTACTGTACACGAAGTCGGCCTGTATTGTTCAGGTCGTGGATCTTCCGTCTCAGGCTGGAGACCTGCGTGCACAGGATGATGCAGACGAGCAGGAGGACGAACCACGCGGCGCTGAACACGCTCACGATTATTATCGTTTCTGTCTCCTGGAATATTCATTTGTTTATTACTACATATAATTTGTTTATTACTAATATACAAATATGTTCTAAAGCCCTAATTTGCCTACTGTGTCTTACATCCATTGTGTTTCTCCGAGTTTAAATACGTAAAACGCAACAGGTGTTTGTGAAAACTGCACCGCACTTAGGTAACAATGGAATCAATTCAGCAGTCAATGATGGATATGTCCGAAATGTTTCAAAAAAAGATGGCTGATTTTCACCAGCAACTACAAAACTCGACTTCTTCATCAGCAGACCCTCCTCCGCAACTGATTTCGGAATTCCACGCGTTTCGTACATTTGTCCTGTCGTCTTTGCAGTGTCTCCAAAATCAAGTTGCTTCACTTGCAAAATTACTGGATCAGCAGGAGATGAGGAGTAGGCGGAATATTCTTTTGGTACATGGAATCACTGAGGAAAGTAATGAAAATCCGACTGATTGTGTTGTTAAAGTGATTACTGAAAAAGTTAAGGTGACCAATTTCTCCAGTGACAGTTTGAAACGTTGTCATAGGTTAGGAGCTCTAAAAGGTGACAAACCAAGACCTATACTTATTAAATTTCATGAATCTAATATGAAAGAAGAAATCTGGTCTGCAAAGTCTAATCTTAGAGGGTCAGGAATTACTTTATCTGAATTCTTGACTAATGAGCGACACAAAGTATTCATGGCAGCAAGAAATCGCTATGGTGTGAATAAATGCTGGACTTCTAATGGCCGGATTTTTGCAGTGATAGATGGTTCACGACGGCGTATTGAGTGCATATCAGATCTTGAGGCTACTTCAGACAATATCCCTGCGCCCCCAAAAGACAATACAATTGCTCAGAAATATCCTCAGCGGTCAAGACGTAAAGCTAAGTAATGTTGTAAAATCTATTACCTATTTTTATTTATATACTTACTCTCTTTTCTCTTCTTTAATTGGTTGTACCTATGTATAATTAATAATTAAATAGTACCTAAGTAATTATAGTTCCATCACAACATACATGCTACTTCTAGTTATGCCTTTTTTGTTAAATTTATTATCTAAATTAATGTTTATTTTTTTCTCATTTCATTGCATTATCAAGAATTGCATATAACCTATAATTATTTGTGATATAAAGATAAAAGATTTTAGTTATTTTGGTAGACCTTTCATTTTCATTATTTCCTTAACTAACTTTGGCTAGCCGCTTACCTAATTAAAGTTTAATCTAAATCTCAATCATCTTAATAAACCAATAATTGTAGTAAGCAACTATAAACTGAAAGTAGCTAGTATCTAATCAGTGATGTAAGGATTTGAATTGGTACTTAAATTAATTAATTATGTAAGTAATACCTAGCTAATAATTTTTGTGTTATAAATTACTTCTATATACTTTGTTAAACATAGTAGCTGTTAATTTATTTTCAAATTTCTTTATATTATCATTAACTTCATTCTTTAATTTGTTACCTGCAAATTTGAATGTAGTGTTTTTGATGTACACTTCTCACCTATTATTATGAATTATAAAACTGATTTATTCAATTTCTTTATATTATCAATAATTTCATTCTTATTCTCATTTGTAACCTGCAAATTTGATTAAGTACTTAAGGGTTTTTTATTGATCACTATTTAGCTAAATTAGTATATGGAAGTTGTATTGATGATCGCTGTAAACTGTACCTAACCTGCAATTTTGATTGTTTTTATTATTCACTAGGTAATAGCTAAATAAGTATGTTTAAATTGAATCGTTGATTGCTGTAAACTGTAACCTGCAAATTTGTTTATGTGTTTTTTATTAATCACTATATTAGTTAAATAAGTATGTTAAAATTGAATCGTTGATTGCTTTAAACTGTAACTTGCAAATTTGTTTATGTGTTTTTTATTAATCACTATATTAGTTATATAAGTATGTTAAAATTGAATCGTTGATTGCTTTAAACTGTAACTTGCAAATTTGTTTATGTGTTTCATATTAATCACTATATTAGATAAGTATGTTAAAATTGAATCGTTGATTGCTTTAAACTGTAACTTGCAAATTTGTTTATGTGTTTTTTATTAATCACTATATTAGTTAAATATGTAAATATGTTAAAATTGAATCGTTGATTGCAAATGTAACTTGCAATTTTGTTTACGTCTTCTTTAGCTTCACTATTAGCTTAATAAGTTTGTTGTTAAAATTGAATACAGATTCAAAGATTAAAATGTAGGTATGTAAATTTATTGTAAAAGGTAAAAGCCACAAAAACTGAATTGATGATTGCTGTAGTGTCAATCTGTCAAATGTCCTATGTCAATATTATGACATATGCAAGACTTAGATCAGTACACTGCAAGAAGCTTATATCTAATACACTGGAGATTTCGGTATGAACATTGACGTGTAACAAGAAAATATTGCCCAGTTCATGTTTTTTATCACTTTCACACCTAACTTGGTATTGCCACTGTTAATACGAAGTTTTCCCAAGGCTACTATGTATGCTGTAATATTCTGTGCAAAAGGTTAGTTTTTGTACATGAGTTTGTTGATAAATTGCCAACAACGTCATTCAGAAGCATTGTTGAATAAGACAATTATTATTTATGCTAAATAAACTAAGTATCTGAACCAATTATTAAAAAGCGATACTCCCTGATTATGGGTAGTCCATCACCATAATAAAATTGTAGCAACTCTCACTTTGTCAATATGGCATGTGTGTCAAAAAAATTGCGTCGCTTCGAATATTTAAGTTAATATTGTTGCTTATTTAATGAATATTTTCCGAATATAAAGAATGCATTGTATTGTGCAAAATTGCAGAAGTGTTTGGACACCAAATTCTGGCATAGAATTTCACAGGCAAGTGTATATATTTACGTTATTTACAATATTCCTCAATACTCCTGCATTTACCTGTTTAGAATCATTTCAATGGCAAAAATTGTCTAATTTAGCATCATTTTAGTAAGCAGTCATGTTAAATTTGTTATTTCCCTAATACTTTATCATTTTTCAACAAGTTTTCAATAAACAGATTTAACAAGTAAGGTAACCATGATGACGAGTTTTTATGGATAGTGAAGAGAATATATTGTAATAACAATATTATGATGAAAATTTAGAACACCATTTTAAAGATTGTTACTAGTAATGAAACAACACATGACATCGGTATTGCACTCACATGTAGTTATAAGATTGTTCGTTTTTACATTGAAATTTATACTTTTTTAACTTAACTCATATTTGTTTTGTTTTACGTATTTCAGCTTTCCAAAAAGTAAAATAAAAAGAAATATATGTGCCCATCAAGGTTACTGAGGATTACGACCCAGAAAAAAATACCTTTTGAAAAATAAACTTTGTAAAGTTAGCTGAAATTTGTGCAAGGCTGCTATAAACAGTTTTTCTTTGATGATTCTGGCTTGAAATTGACCCGTCGAAGCAACGCGTTTAAAAAGAAGATCTGAGTAGCTAACAATTTGGTAAACAGCATCTGATGCAAAACACAACTTTCCTCTATTTACAAAGGATGTTAATGCTCAGTGCCGGATTAAGCCAGCGCGGGGCCTGTAGCAAATTCTGTCAAGAGGCCCTTCGTTTGCTATAGTTTCTCAAGTTAAAGGGTATTAAATAAAACTGTACGTACACGGTGCTTCTGTGTGGGTGTTAACTGTTATGTTACCAGATATTGAAAATTTTCCCAAATTTTCCCCGACCACGGAAGAAAGAGGGTTGTTTTTCGAGTGTATCTATGTATAATATTTCTTTGGCACGCCCTGCAGTATGAACCGATTTTGATTTATGAGGTGACATTGCAATCTAATTTTACCGTTTTACCCATAAAAATGGCAAATTCATTTTCAAAATACTGGCAGCATACGTTGAACTTTGAAGTTTTTTTTGTATTCCTTCGTTATTCGTATATGTAAAATTATTATTTGTATACAAAATTAAATAAGCCAAATAATCTACAGAGAACCTGTAAAACGATCTTTTTGTTTGTTTTCGGGAACAAATTTTACAGCGTTTTAATATCACAAGACAGCATTTTTTTACTAAAATAGCAAACCCCTTTTGACGTATTGCATGACACTATAATCGCTATAGCACTGGCGGAGGTTCGTATTCGTTCCGCCGAGGGGGTTGTGGAAGAATTCTAACAAATACCCGCGGCCCTCTCATTAAAGCGGTTCGACGGAACACAGTGGGGTTTTAGTCGGTAAGAATCCGACATAACCCACGGCTCCTTCCCCGGGGGCCGTGGGTATCTTTGGAAGATTTCCCCACTATAAAAAAAAAAAGGTTCGTATTCGTTTTTGATTTCGTATTTTCTTTGACAAGGGCGATGGATGATTGTCATGCTCCATCTGCCTTTTATTTTGTAATCTAAGGTTTGATAGTCGATAGAATCCTATTTTATTTGATCGGGTTGTTACGACTAGCTCGTTCGATGACAATATCAGGGGATTCCCCTGTTAGTTTTGCCGTGCTACCAACTTGCGTGTAGCGCAGTGCAAGCAGTACAACACAACTTTTGGTGTAGCCAGCGCTCAATTGTAGAAACGTGGTAAAATTTTAAATTATTGTTGTAGATTTTGATACCAACGTTTCTCGTGGTAGGTACGTGTATTTTTTTTACGGTACGTGTATTATAAATTAATATTTTTTTACGGTCAGAGGTATTAGACCGCGGGGCCCCCCGAGTCGCGGGGCCCGTAGCATTTGCTACTCTTGCTACGTGGCTAATCCGGCACTGTTAATGCTATATATCGGTTCATATCCAAGCTTTGTAGCCAAAAGTTATTTATAACTATCATTCTATACCAATTAAAATTGTATGTACCTACCTATAAAGTATGACCATAATATTATAATATAAATACTGTTAAAAATATATGTCGTTATTATTTATAGACCATGATTTTTAGTTTTTTCTATTTTGAAAAATCCTGAATTTACAAACCAGCGTGGTCACTCGACAGAAAGAGACAAATAACATGACTGACGTCATTGAATGTCATAGTTTCTTGTTTCAAGTTAATGGTCATAGTGCAATCTCCAGTGTATTAGATATAAGCTTCTTGGTACACTGATAATTATTGTTGTATACCTCTGTGTTGCCGTCATAATAATTAATGTAAGATGCCTTAGGTAAAGGATAAAAATTTTTTTTTTTTGAACTTAGTTAAAATTATAATTATTATTTTTATATTTTTTTTTATATTATTATTAGTATTATAAGTATTGTTCATTTATTTATATTTCAATAAATTAAAAGTATTAGTAGTATTTCTTGTATTTATATAATCTATATTTTAAAGTTGTCTAGTTTATTTAATATTTGTTAATTGTTTTCCCTTAGTGTTAGTACCTATACCTTAGTTATTATTTTCATATTATTACATTGCACATTCATTCTTTTCTTTTTACTTATTTATTTGTGTATTTTTTGTACTTTTTTATTTGTTCTCATCTATTATTTAAAATATATTACTTTTCTACAGAAATGTCTCGGAGCGATATTTCAGATTTTAATGATTGTCTATCTAGTATCTCATCACAGTGTTCGTTCAGTGATGATAGTTTTCATAGCGTTTCTGCAGAACCTTTGGACGTTACTCTCTCTGCTTATTTTTGCGACGTACCTAAACATTTAAATGTTATTCATATGAACGCTCAAAGCATCCCTGCTCATTTTCCGGATATGCTGGCGTCATTCGTGTCGAATAATATTCACGCAATACTTGTGTCTGAGACATGGCTTAAGCCATGTCTTCCTTCATCTTCCTACTCCCTTCCCGGATTTAACTTAATTCGTAATGACCGAATCGGGAAAGGTGGCGGTGGTGTGGCCATATACCTTCGCTCACACTTACCTTATAAAATTGTAAGTACTTCTCCCCAGCCTCCACCTTTAAATACAGCAGAACATCTTCTCTTAGAACTGGATCTTTCTCCCTCAAAAATTTTACTTGGTGTATTTTACAGCCCTTCCCTTTTAGTAGACTACTTTGCATCTTTAGAAAATACGCTTGAAAACTACTTACCGATTTACAAACATGTTATTTTTATGGGGGACTTTAATACGTGTCTTCTGAAACGTGACCACCGTTCCAACAAATTACTTGGCCTTGTTAACTCGTTTAACCTTCATGTTCTTTCCCAAAATGCTACTCACTTTATGCCTGGTTGCATCCCTTCTCTGTTAGATCTCATGATAGTCTCCTCTCCCGAATTTGTTGCGAAGTTTGATCAATGTCCTGCTGATGCATTTTCCTGTCATGAACTAATTTACTTGTCCTATAAATTACGTCCACCAAAACTTCGACCATCTGTCCTGTTGCTACGTAATTTTGGTGGAATTAATCAGGAGAACCTCTTGTCTGATGCCAGACAAATGAGCTGGTCAGATGTTTTTGAAGCTGAATCAATTGATGCTAAAGTGGGTATATTCAATGGCATCATTACTCATTTATACGATAAGCATGCACCGCTAAGGCGCGTTAAAAAGAAACATCTGCCTGCGCCGTGGCTCACCAAGGATATTGTTGCTATTATGAATCAGAAAAACCGAGCGAAGTCAAAACTGAAGTCCGCAAAAACTGATGCAGCCAAATTGAAGTATAAGAATATCAGGAATCGGTGTAACATGTTGTGTAGAGATGCACAACGACGCCATATCCATAAATCTATTGACAGTGGTGACACTGCAAAAACATGGAAATTTCTTAGAACCTTAGGTGTTGGAAAATCAGAAACCAATCTCCCGCATAATGTTAACATCGATTCTTTAAATCAACACTTCTCTTCTTCTTCTACCTCCTTCGATGACAAGTTAATTCATCGTACCTTAGCTTATCTTTCATCACTTCCAACACCTCAATTCCCATCATTCGTCTTTAATCAATTCACCGACTGTGATATTAAGAAGAACGTTCTGTCCATATCTTCTAATGCGGTCGGAAGTGATCTTATCTGTCGTAGTATGATCATTCCCATCCTTGATATTATTTCTCCTATCCTCACCCATATTTTAAATTATAGCGTAACTACGTGCAGTTTTCCTGACCTTTGGAAAGCTGCTCAAATTATACCTCTTCCAAAAAAAAATAATCCCAGTAATCCCACTGATTTCCGCCCTATTTCCATTTTACCCTTCCTCTCCAAAGTCCTAGAACGCTTGATACATCAACAACTTACCACCTTTCTGAACAAAAACAGCGTCCTTAGTCCTTTCCAATCCGGTTTCCGTCCTGGTCACAGTACTACGACAGCGTTGGTTAAGGTTACCGACGACATCAGATCAGGTATGGACAATAAGCAGCTAACCGTATTAACTCTTTTAGACTTTAGTAATGCTTTTAATAGTGTCAATCATAGAGTATTGTTAGGTCTGCTTCGTTCAATTAATATATCTCCAGAGGTGATTGATTGGTTTCAAAGTTACCTGCGTGGACGGCGACAGCGCATTATAGTTGATGATAAAATATCATCCTGGTCATCCATTACTGATGGTGTCCCGCAGGGTGGCGTGTTGTCTCCTCTTCTTTTTGCGATATTTATAAACTCTATCACAAGTAATTTAACTTCTCTCTACCACATTTACGCCGATGACTTGCAAATATACACTCAATCAAGCCTCGAAGATATATCACATGCTATAGCCTCAACTAATGCTGATTTAGCCAGGATTGTTGAATGGAGCACAAACTATGGCCTTACCATTAATCCATCTAAGAGTCAGGTCATCATCATTGGTAGCCCCCGTCTCATCTCAAGGCTTGACTGGGAGAACCTCACACCTATTTCTATTGATGGCATTGTTATACCTTTTAGCAAAACTGTTAAAAACCTTGGTGTGTACCTTGATACAACTTTATCTTGGCGTGATCACATAAAAGAGGTGAGTCGTAGGGTTTATGCTTCATCTTGCTCGCTAAGGCGTTTGCGTAACTTCTTGCCATTCTCCACGAAAATCATACTGGCACAATCCCTTCTTTTGCCTATTATCGATTACGCTGACGCTTGCTGTTCGGATCTTACGCAGGAGCTTTTAAATAAACTGGAGCGTCTGCAAAACTTTTGTATACGTTTCATTTTTGGGCTTCGGAAGTACGATCATGTTTCGTATTTTAGAAAAAAACTCAAGTGGCTGCCAATCCGATCTCGTCGTAATATACATTTTCTCCGTCTTTTGTATCAAGTACTTTTTGACCCTAAATCGCCTTCATACCTTAAGAATAACTTTGAATTCCTCCAGAATGAAACTTATACTCTACGGTCGAAAGAAAGACTCACACTGCGTGTGGCTACTCAAAAAACTGATTTCTTAAGTTATTCATTTGCTTCAACCGCTGTAAGATTGTGGAACTCTTTACCTGTGGATATAAGACGTGCACAATCTTTGACTTCTTTTAAACGTCTAATACATAAATATTATTTAGATCTGGAATATGGCTCTGAGTAGTGACCTTAATACTTTAAGTAATTAATAACTATTAACTATATTTTTATATGTGTATGTTTATCATTTAGTAGGTATATATTATTATGTAATTATTAAGTAATATGTATGTTTGTAAAATATTGTTTAGTTTTTAAAATAAGATTTTGATGCCTCCCTTTATACAGCAAACACTTGTCCTTTGCCTAAGGGGTCGCCTGGTAGAGATCACTCTGAAGTGATAAGGCCGCCCCGTTACACATATTAAGCTGTAACATTGTGACTTATTAGGTATATACTTTTATATTTTATAAAAACAATGTGTGTAATGAAGTGTCAAATAAATAAAAATACATATTCAAATGCTCTTAATATAATTATCTACTTTAACTATTTCTTCAAAAGATAAATTTGTAATTTTTTCGTAGATCCTCCACAAAGTAGCGTAGCAAATGTTTGGTAGAGGTTTTTGTCTCTTGTAAATTGTATAAAATATGTAGTAATGTAAATATGATTAATTTGAAATAAGATATAATATGGTTAAAGTAATTAAAATGTCTGTCTGATTATCACGTAAAAACTAATGAAAATCAATTCTGATGGTTGCATCAGAAGATTGCAAATAATATTAAATAGTAAACATTAGCAATAATTGTTTGTGAACATTTCTTCAATTAACTTATCTAGATATAAATAAATTGAATAAATATGCAAGCTATTTATTGAATATCATAATAACATTGATAAAATATAATTATTATTCAAATATTATCAGTTCTACAAGTGACTGTTATCAATACATTTATGATAATATATTGTGACACGCCTTCTTCAATGAAAGTACTGAAAAACAATGAATATAATTTTACTTATATCTATTGTTAGAAATAGGTTATTCCGGCCACTAAATACATTTAGGTACCTATCATTACCATTACCATTTTTAAAATTTCAACAGACAGACATTCGAACAATGTAGCCCTATTGGAAAAAATTACGATTAGTACCTAGTAAGTATTACTAATCGTGTGATTTACCTATTAGACCACATAGCTCAACATCAGGCGAGATTGTGGTCAAGTGTTTTCCCATCGTTAAAAAAAAGTTTGAAAGTTATGATGGGTTGTAAAGTAGTAAACAGCTAAATTCACATTTAATTTTATTCGTGTAACTGTGGCGTAATTTACACTATAATTTATGTAAAGTCTATAGTAGTAACTAGATAACGAACAAAGAAAAGATTATATTATAAAATTCTTCATGCGTTACATTTTCCTTTATTATTTCGAGATTTCTATTGACCTATGATGTAATGAGGTGACGAATTTCTTTGTAATGTCTGCAGGAAAAGTCTTGACTAATGAGAGACTATTAGGTATGCAAATAAGTGAATAAGATAATGCATGCCTACTCATGTTAAGATTATGTGATATACCAACCAATCTTGAAGCTATTTTTATTCTTCGCATGCATGCATTTTGTATGTTGCTAAAAAACACAGTCTAAACTATTTTCAGTGAAACTAGTTAAACTACCAGATTTTCAGTAAAAGTACAACTAAATATATTTGCATATGTATACGAATTTCATACAATTCAAACTTATTTAATAATTATAATATCTCTGGACTCTGCATATCAATGCAATCTAATTGTGATTTATTGGTGCAGCACAGATTTTATACCTTATATAGTTAATGTTTTCTTGTTTACATTTATTTTTCAAATTTCTATATTTTTTTGTTTGTTTATGATATTCACACACGGAATCATCTCACATTATTGCGCGTCTCTATTAGAGCTTACGATAAATAATCAGTGATAACACATTTGAAGTTATCAAAGGAATGCGTGACATAAACATGTTCACATTAGATTATTTACAAGTGAATAGATACTGTTGTAGACGTGGAATAAATGTATTATCTAAGAACCTATAGACACAGTCTATAGACTAAAGGCTAGTTAGGAAAAAATATTGAATATTGGTTTAGTTTTCAATAAAAATATGACGGTTGTCGTTATAAATAATCATCGTTATCAATCAAACAAAAAAAAAACATAACAGTAGGATCAGCAAAGGTTGGTCCATCAGTCATGAAAACAACGCTTATTTTCAGCCAGTTCATAATGTTTATAAATTATTAAATATTTTAAATAATATTCACATTTTTAATACTATTTCATAAACTACTACGAATAGTACTTCAGATAACGAGACACGAACCTAATATCTACGATTCAAAGCTTTATACCACTTCAGACGTATTTTTATTTTGTTAATTTTAAAATAACACTACCTAGTTATTAAAAGAATGACATTTAAATAGAGGAAAGTCACCAAATATGGAATACCATTTTGTTTTTGGGATACAAAAATAAAACTTCACATAAATTAAATCAGTTTATTGTTTTTACTGATCAGTCATACATCTATAAGTAGTAATTAACAGCCTTTAACCAAATATATCAGTAAAAAAATTAAAATCTTACACAAAAAACAAAATCACAAAAGAGTAACCAAATATGGAATAGGTACCCATATATGGAATATAAGCAAAAATCAACATAACAATGACAAAAATATAATGAATATCTTTGAGATCGATTAAATGAATATAACATATTGTGATAAATGAAAGGGGTTACGTAATTACTTGCAAAAGTCACAAATCCAGATCCATCTGGAACAGCACATCATAATTGTTCAGAGCCCATACATCAAGCATTTAATTCAACTTTCTCCACTTTCATCCATGGAAAGAAGTCTTGAACAGAACCTCCTGACTCTGCTGATGCATGTATGTTACTATAGGTAAACCAGAATCTGATGGCAATTAGGGAAATCAAAATTTGGAGTGTGCAACCCTAGGGAAAATGGACTGAACGATCTTGATACTGCTTATTTTTTATTTTGTCCTCAATATCATTAGTCACATTACTTAAGTGGTCAATACTGTACTTAATAATGAGATATCCACTTAATATTATGTAGGTAGGTACATACTTACATGTATAATATAGGTACAATTATACATATTACTTTTATACAGTATACAGGTAATACATATTATTATTTACACATACCTATATTTGTATATTTATTACCAGTATGCCATGTGAAAATATCGATATAATGATAATGTAGATCAAAACTGCTTATATTTTTTTATTAAATAAAATAAAAATAAAATAAAACTATGTTTATTTTCGTAAGTATTAACAGATACACATTATAAAATTGACTTGGACAGCTTTGACTTGAAGAATAGCCGTATTGGAAACTCCTGTAATAAGTTTTCATAAAAATATATTCTAATCAACAAACAATATTATAGTTACCTACATATAATATTTTTTTAATTTAAAGTATCAAAACGGGTAAATCCAATTTACCAATAAAATCTTCAAAATTGAAAATTGTGATGTGTTGGACCCTTCTTCATCGAATGTTTTCTTATCAACAATATAAACAACACATCTCGCTTGTGATCGCAGCGGAATTTTCGACATTTTCGAAGATTTTTTAGACAAAATCCTAAAAATTATTCATCAATTGCAAAAAAGACAACTAATTTGACAACCAATTTGATAATTGTCAAATAAGTTGCCACATGAAAATCTTTTATTTCTTAAATAAAAATATGCCATCAGATTCTGGTAGACCTATAAAAACAAACATTACATACAGTTTTTAAAGAAATAATAGCAAGTTATATTATATTCCATAATTAGACACCGACGACTGTCCATATTTGGATTTTTATACTAGTTCAAACTCTTCTAAATATTTTTTTATTTCACAATATTTTAAAGACAAAAGATCACAAAATGGTGAAATAAACATAATACCCGATATACTAAATAGTATAACACTTATCGAAATAAACATAATAGCCGGTAATACTCATTTATTACTTACCTAAAAAAATTTCTGCACGGCAACAAAACAAAACACGCCTGCTACATGTCAACCGTTCGCGCAACTAACTCGATGGTGTTAGTGCGATAATTAGTACACCAAATGAAACAGAAGATGGTCGAATGTTGCGATTCATACTTATAGTCTCAGAGAAATGAAGGAATTCCATATTAGGATACTATTCCATATTTGGTGACTTTCCTCTATTATAATTGAACACATAAATTTAATGAAAAGATATTCTTAGCTATACTACTACAAATAAGGATGCAAACTTGGAGATGATGATTATAATGATTAATTATAATGGTGATTATATTAAGGAGATGATTATTATTAATAAAAATTTTGGGCTACAGCATTGCTATTATTTTAGCCATAATGATTTAACCATAAAAATATGACCATAAAAAGGTAAAACCACCTAAGATAACATGCTATCTGATGTCTAATAAAACATTAGCACAATAGTAAACAACTGAAAAAAAAAAACAATTGACATATTTCAATACAATTTGACACTGGCTGAATGCATCTTTGTCTTTGAGATATTGTAATTTAAAAAAAAAGAAAATATACGATAAATTCTATTTTTGAATACGGTCTACGTGCGTAAAATCATGGACATCATATTTCTGTATGGTTTTTAAACGTTTTTAGAAACATTTCTTTCAACAGTTCTTAACGAAAAGGTGATGTTTATAATCCATAATTATAAATAGATTTATAAATATATAAACTTACCATATTTCTACGTATCCGGGTACATCGTTTACCACAACTCGGCTCGTACTGGCAGCCGCTATCAGCGCTTATCTCTTATCAGTGATAAGTGATAACGCATCTCGGACATATCGCTCTAGTGTTTGTTGATAACGCGTTGGACGTAATTCCTTTTCTTAGGGTAACAAGTGGGTCATTCTTTGAATTGGTGTTTTGGATCAACGGACTCACTCTAACAAGGTCGCCTATTTCTGTTTTCAAATATTTTATTAAATTTTGGCAACATTTTTCATATTAGCAAAAGCGTGTAGCAAATATATAAGCTTTCCGCGATAAATGAACTATCTAACAGCATTTTTTTAATCCAATCAGTGGTTCTTGAGATTATCTTATATACAAATAAACTCAATTCCCTACGATCGCGATGGTTGTATGAGAAACAGCGACATTGAGTAGGCGTTTGTATCTTTCGTGTATTCTTATCTACTTTTATTCTGTTCTAAGAAAACCCATTGAAAATGTATCATAAGATAAAGAGTGATAAAATAAAATGAGTCATTAATTTGGAATACACTGATCAGGTTTATTTTTAATAAAAACATTATGCGGCAAGAAAATAAAAATATTTACTTAGTAGGTATTTAGTTATTTTTACATATTTAGAAATAACTCATATAAATTTGATATTGATTGAATCTATTTCAACACGTTTAAATTAATGTTTGTACTGCCACAGATAATATAATACTATAGATAGGTACATCCATCGATCACGGCTCATTTGCTTTGATTCCTTGTTCTTTACAGATGCCGAAGATAACTTGCATTGTGAAATAGCTAATAGCCTAATATACACTCATTTGAAATACATTATAATATACATTACTGTCACATTTACTTTACAGATATTTCGTTAAGATAACATTGTTTTCTTGAATAACCGTGTACAAATAGTTCTAGACATTGCTCTACCTTCTGTAATAGGTGTACATAATTACTGTAGGCTGTAGGCTGTATCTCAGAAGTCAGTAGACGGTCCCTACATACTCAACAAATATGTATAACATACTACCCGCTTAGAATGTACAATTAAGACACATAATATTACCTATATATTGAACACTATAGCTGCGCTCCGCGGTTTCACCTGCGTGGCTCCGCTTCTGTTGGTCTTAGCAATATTGTAATACTGTGGTCTTAGTGATGATAATATTATATAGCCTATACCCTTCCTTCCAACATCGAGAGAATATTTCAAATCGGACCAGTAGTTCTTGAGATTAGCGCGTTCAAACAAATAAACAAACATATAAACAAACAAACTCTTCAGCTTTATAATATTAGTATAGATTAATAATTTTTCAAGCGTAGTCGGATAAATAACTACTTCTCTCCTAGCTACTTCTCATTTTGCTGATCTTTCGTATAATTTCATAGAAATATTTGGCATTACAATAAGTATGAAACACCTACTATAATAAATAACGCCAAAAATAGAACAACACATAAACTTAAATATGGTACCTAATAATAGTGTGGTACCTTGTTCTAGACCTCAGTCTACAGTTCTAACCTCAGTAAGAACAATGTCAAATTAAAGGCCTTCGCTAGATTAACCAATTCATTAAAAGCGATCAATAAATAATAAATTATATGAAATACCTTTCAATCGTGTCTATTAAATACAGAGACCTTTCATTATAAATTGCATTTGTAATTAACATGGTTTGTGTGGATGAATCATATCTATATGTGATGATAACTAATGACTAACGTTATGATTTCTATTAAAATGTATACTAATATTATAAAGCTGAAGAGTTTGTTTGTTTGTTTGTTTGAACGCGCTAATCTCGGGAACTACTGGTCCGATTTGAAAAATTATTTCAGTGTTAGATAGCTCATTTATCGAGGAAGGCTATAGGCTATATAAAATAATAAAAAAATAACCAAATAAGTTAATTATTATTACTTGATTCGAATTGAATTTATTTTTCTATGATTTTTTAAAGTTTGTGGCACACCTAACTAGAGGTCCGCGCCGCAGTCCAAAAGCCCAGCGGCGGCGCGCCGGGTGCGGCACCCGGCGCGGCGCGGCGTCGCCGGCGTGGGCTAGTTATTTTTAAAGTTATTAGGGGGTGGGCGGGCAAAAGAAAAATCTCTCTTTAAGTTTAATAAAAAATGTTAAGTGGTCATCACCGCCCATAAACACTTGTAACACTAGGAGTGTTACAGGTGCTTTGCCGGCCTTTTATGGACAAATAAGCTCTTTTCTTGAAGGCCCCAATGTCGTAGTTGTTCGGGAACACCGCAGGTGGCAAATCGTTCCATAGTTTCACCGTACGCGGAAGGAAGTTGCGGGTGAAGCGGACAGTGGTGGAGCGCCAACCATCCAGATGGTGCGGATGGAACTGGTTTTTACGGCGTGTGGTCCGGTGGTGGAACTGTGCGGCTGGTAAAAGGTGGAACAATTCCTCAGAGCACTCCCCATAGTAGATTCTATACAGTATACAGAGAGACGCAACGTCTCTCCGCACAGACAGTGGGTCGAGCCTATCGGAAAGCCTACGGTCATCGACAATTCGAGCTGCTCGACGTTGGATGCTGTCAAGAGGAAGGAGTTGATACTGTGGGGCTCCGGCCCAGAGATGAGAACAGTACCCCATATGCGGTCGCACCTGAGCCTTGTACAGCTGAAGTCGGTGGGCCGGCTTGAAGTACTGTCTCGATCTACTGAGCACACCAAGTTTTTTCGAGGCTAATTTAGCCTTCGCTTCCAAATGACTGCGGAATTGAACGTCACTCGAGATTTCAACTCCGAGGATTCCGATTTTCGGCGATATACTAAGGGGAGTACTATTAAACCGAGGTTCTACGACAAATGGGGTCTTTTTAGCGGGTAACGCGCAAACCTGTGTCTTTAGGGGATTGAACTCGATTAAGTTCGCCCCAATCCGAGACTTCTTGGAGAGAAGACTCGACTTCAGGCACAAGTTTGTTTCGACTCTCATTGAGGCTTTCCTTTGAGGTGTTTGCACGGCCGGGATAAAGAGCATCCCCCCTACTGTCGTCTGCATAGCAATGAATGTTAAATCATGTTTATAATTATCATGGATAAAAATAATTTTGTTAACTTTTGCAGGATTTAGACGCGATCTCTTCGCAGTTAAGACTTGCCCAGCTACAGAAAAAACCCTTTTACTTGGCGAGCTTGAAGCTGGGATAGATAGAAGCGATCGCGCTAATTCGGCAAGCCCAGGAAAAACAACTTTTTTTTTGTTCCCAGAACTTAAGAATGTTGCCCTTTACATCTCCTAAATCTGAAGGGTTAGCCGTAGCCAAATATCTCCAACACTCTTGAGCGACGTCGTCATCCCCATCAATAAATCTATTGGAGTGTTTTTTGGCTAGCTTTTGGAGTAAAACATCTGGCATCGATATAGTAGGCATTGTCTATTATCGTTGCCGTGTTGTAGACAACAACGCGTGCTGTGTTCGCGCGCAAAATTTGAACTCGGCGCCAATTTTTCTGTTACCCGGCGGCGGCGGCGGCGCGCCGGGGTCTCTCGGCGGCGGCACGCCGGCGTGGCGCGGACCTCTACACCTAACATTTATATTCTCGACTAATTCTTCGTCCAACATTTCATCTTATTAGTTTAAATATCTACAAAATTAATTTAATGGGTATGATTGGAGACTTGAGTATAATTATAACACAAAGAGAATTTGCGCTCATATTCATATGTGTAGGTATTATCTGAATAATTCTGATAGATGAATATACATATTTTAACCTACCTATCCAATTAAATCATTAAAACTTCAATACATATCTCTAATTTATATTATTAAGCAGCATTCAGTGTGAAATATTAATAAGATCTTCAATTTTAATTATAATAATCTTCGACTAACAAAGAGAAGCCTCCAAACATAATTAACAGACCTCACTGTAACAATAGTTATTTTAAAAGTCATTATTATTTATTATGTTCCCTTTAAAATTGATTATTTGTTAAATAATGGAGCCACAATGACGTTGAATGCTATCGTGATTCATATATCACGTAGTTATGCGAAGGTTGGATTTTTATGAGTCGTGATATATTTTGGAGGCAGGGGTCAACTGACAGATCGGTAACAATGATCCGCGCTTTGGATATATAGTTCTGGAAAATTCTAGAAATTTCTTGAATTTTTGACATCAGTGTAAAGGTTTAAGGTGGTGTGTAATGTGTAGTGGGGTAAGATAAACAAATATGCAATCCAATCGTACTACGGACCAGTCTTATGTATCAGGGTGAGCTAAGCGAATCCTATCCTATTACAGAATCTGTGCATTTTTATAATTACACTTTTCTGAGAAAACTATGACAATTATAGGTTTGTGGTTTGTTTTTATTCATATCTAGAAGCGACATGCATATGGGTATCAATCATTCAAAATATATGAAACCTATATAGATTTCATCCCCATTAAAAGAAGAAAATAGTTAACTATGCGTCCTCCGCTCTACTTTTTGCTAGTACAAATGGCTCATATCTATACTAATATTATAAATGCGAAAGTTTGTATGGATGTATGGATGTTTGTTACTCTTTCACGTAAAAACTACTGAACCGATTACAATGAAATTTAGCACACATATAGAGGGTAACTTGGATTAACACATAGGATAGTTTTTATCCCGGAAATCTCACGGGAACGGAAACTAAGCAAACGCGGGCGAAGCCGCGGGCGGAAATCTAGTCGTAAATAAGCGCTTAAGTCATATTCGTATCTATGAACTTTTGTTTATAGCAAATTAATAGTTGCTCCATCCAGTAATATCTACTCATTGGTAAGTCAATTTGGTCAATACATCACACAACAGAAGTGACGGGCGCCTTGCCGCGTCAACTTGTCAAAATCTTCATTGATAATCATTTTATTGTGCTAGGAACACTGAAAATGGTTGAGAATTATGACGCATTGTAGCACAAAGTGCGAATACCTATTTGAACTTTGGTCAAACGCGGTGAGGAATGTAATGAATAAAGTCGTTTTAATGAAGTGGTTGTATTATTTCCTATCCTTTATTAGCTTGTGTTATTATACAGCTTTGTTTTTTATTTATAGTTTAAATAATTTAACGAAAATATTCAATTTCAATGTAGGTACCCATTAGACTCGCTTCCTTTATGATACAATTAAGTTCATACAAGAACCTTTTCTTTATTTTTACGCTGCAATTTTGAATTATTATGATTGCATAAAATAATAACGAAATGAAATATAACAGAATTGGTGGGAAGCTACGCCTTCATATTCTAATGTTAAGTGATCTTCAGAGTATTGCATACCACTTAACCTTTTTTGTGCATTTTTGGCTAGAGGAAAAGTGTCGACACTAGTTTTTATGTTAGCTTAGTACCTACGTAACGGGAACTATAGGTATGCGGGTTTTTCTTTGAAAACGCGAAGCCGCGGGCGGAAAGCTCTTAAATCAATCAAACGCATTTTACAACACAAGTGTTAAGCACTTACACCATGATCTACAAATCCTGACCTTTAATCTCTTAATCCATATATTATTTGGTAAGATAAATATAGTTCATGTCTGTCACGTACCGCCCACGTCCTCTCAATTGCAAGTATTGCTTTAATGCAATAATTCTTATGTTACATCGAAAATTATATAAGTGGGATACACGATTTGGGTCGATATTACGATATGACAGGCTAAGAGCAGTTTAAATAATAATCCTTAAAATAAATAATTGATAATTTTATAATGAAAATATCGGTTTTCATTACCACACGGTTTAAGCGATATCGATGATTTTTAGGTCAGATTACTCACGATTTTGTGAATAAAATCCATGGGAAATCCTAAAAGAGCAATCGAGTGATAACAATACACATATGTATATTATAGGTGCTTGCGGTTGCGAGCAAAGCCGCGGGCGAAGAGATAGTCAAAAATAAATAAGATAGCTGTGTGAAAATTGAATAATATCCAAGCTCTACATTATATACCTAGGTACTGATAATTCAATACTCCATATGTATTATGAATACAACCAAATACATCCAATTAAGAGATATTTATATGATTTGACCTACATATTACATTTGGCATAATATTATATTTAATATTACTTACTTAATACTTAGGTAGGTATTAGGTAACTATATCATCAAAATAAACAATAGAAAATATTTAGGCCTACTATACAATACAGTAACATTATCCAATCAAGAGGTATTTATATAATTTGACCCATTTAAACTATTAAGGTACCGTTGACCTTCTTCTTTAAGCATTGGATGGGAAAATAAAACGATTTGAGAATCTCTTATCGTCTATCTATTATCGTTAAGTATATTACATGCACTTAACTGTTTAAATTTAAATAATATAACGTATAACGTTATAAGCTTGTAAAAATAAACTATATCACCTTGAGATTAAACCTTCATCATCATTTATTTTGATTTATTATGTTCGAGTTTTGCCTCACTTTTCTGACAGGCGTTTTTAATTTTATCACGCCGTTTATAGTTTGTATAGTTGATAGACTTTATTATTAATCAGATTATAATCATCCAAAGGCAATTTATTTAAAAGTATTCCTGATAACAATTTGTACATTAAATTAAATTTTCCAGTAGTCAATATAGACGAAAATAGAATTGTAGGTAAAAGAGGCTTTCAAGAATGCAAACACTCGTGCATTGCATGTTTATCGTGAATTTTGGTTAGATATACATAGTACAATAATTTGAAAGTGTAAAATTTACTGAAGATAGACATATAGAAGATAGAACCTATAACCTAGTTGTTAATCTCTATCATATTTGCATTAATTACGATTAAAATGCTATTTATTTTTAATTATTATAAATATTGCAAACACACATTATTTTGTGGTTTTTGATTTCAACAAAATGAAAAATCATCTGTTTAATAGATTTATTCTTTCCAGAATCAATAACTTAGTAGGATGACTCTAGCTGTGACTAATCTAGTAACTAAAATTAAATACAAACTTTCGCTTTCAACTAGACAAAGAAGAACATGAGTTTAGTCACGAATTAGTTTTTAAGTTTGTTACTTGACATCTGATAACAACCAACGCTTCCGTGATTTTTTGTTACAAACTGTAACATCCTGTAATACATATCCCACCAAAAACATTTTCATGTAAAATGTTGCCAAGACAAGCCCTTAAGACTCGCACTGTCAAAAAGTTATCAGATCTCATGTAGAGGCAAGCTTCTAACACTACACGCCCTAACTCTACAAGGCCTAACTTCACAAACTCTACACCTTAGTCAAAATATGTGGCTTGGCCATTTCGCTACATTCACATCGGCGTAAGGTGAAACATTAATTATTCACTGTTCATTACTTTTGTGTTATACAATACTTAGTTCTTGTAGTAACGAACGGCCAAGCCACATATTTTGACTAAGGTGTAGAGTTTGTGAAGTTAGGCCTTGTAGAGTTAGAGCGTGTAGTGTTAGAAGCTTGGCTCTACATGAGATCTGATAACTTTTTGACAGTGCGAGTCTTAAGGGCTTGTCTTGGCAACATTTTACATGAAAATGTTTTTGGTGGGATTTCATTTCTTTTTGTAAGTTGTTTGTAACAAAATTGTATAAGTCGATTAAAGTTTTTTTTTTTTTTAACAAGGAGTACCTATACATATATATATCTAGGGGAACCAAGTTTTAGATTATTAGATTAGACCTCTAGCGTCATCAAAATTTAATTTAAAATTACAGGTCTCATACAAACTCCCATCCCCTAGTTTAAGGGGTTGGGGGATGAAAGTTACAAGTTTTATAATTTTTTTGTTGTTTGTGTGCTAATACTAGCTTACATACAAAATTTCAGCTTTCTAGGACATTAGGAAATACCTTAAGAATTTTGATGATCATCAGTGAGTCAGTGACGAAATTAGCGTTTTTTAGATATAAATAAAATCTGAAGTATAAAAGCTAATGTAATTAAAACTTAATATGTTCAATAAGTTCGCTATTGACAATATATCCCGAAAATTTTGTTGATCTAGCATAATCCAAACCCAAGTTATGAGGGTTCAAAAAAACGTCGAAGCGCTTCGAGAAAAGGTAGGTAGTGCCCGTGCGCTTCGCATGTTCGCTTGGCTCGTCTTGGCGGGGGCACTACCGTGCCCCCAGATTATGAAGAAGGATGTTGAAAATCTTCGTTAGTCTTTATTAGTTTTATCTTTTAGACTATCTTTTGAGATTTCAATTTAATTTTGTAAAACTAAAAAATAGATTTAAGTATTTTTCTAAATGTAATATTAAAGATGATAATTGATATAGAGTTAAATTGTATTAACATTTAATAGCATTTTATATTATGCATTGCACTACTAAAAGTAAAAATAGAGGTCATATTATAGTACATATAACTACATAGTTATTTAATTTAATGAAAGAATCGTTCTAACAATTTTCAAATAATAACAATGTAAGCCATTTTTAGAACCCTTTTTATATAACCGAACCGGAAAAGTTTCAATATGTATAAAAGAAAAAATATTTTCTAACTACAAAATCAGTAAAAGCGATTAGGTACCTACTAAGATCTGACAGCAATTTTCTAAAAGTATAGATAATCTGTGCTTGTATGCAATACTTTCCGAATCTATAGTCACAACCTAACAGTATTATTGTCTGTACATTTCACGCACCGCCCCCATCATTCACGATATCTCTAACAAAAGCTTCACACAAAGGTACTTAGAAAGGTGATAAAAGCCTTATGTCATGCAGGAAGAACTATAATTATTAGGTAGTGTACATGTTGCCTAAAGTGTAATGTATCTTGTGTAAAAGCTGTTTTTGTATACTATTCAATGTTCTGGGGATTTATAGTCTGTTTTATGTGACTATCTTTGACTATAATCTATCTTTTATAGGCAATATCTCTTTTAGCGCTACATCGTCTGTCTTCTTTATGGAAAAAGCGCACCAACGAGCTGCAAGTGTGTTTTATATCGATGAAATTAACAAAACAATAATTTAAAACTAAGTAACTAAAACTAAGAGTATTTTTTGAATAAAATGAAAAGAATTGCTTAGTCGTGTTTCAATCACCGCTTACAATTAAATTTTCCGTGTTTTCAATTTTAGGAAAACTGCAACATTTTCCTTAAGCTTAGCAGCGAAGCGTGTCAAAACTAGCTTTTATAGTATTTACCTATACCCAGTCTAAAATCGTATTATTTTTTCAATTACAATACATCAGTTAAGTATGGGAACTTGGTTTATAGGATATTGTAGTATGGTTACTGTTGGTCTCACAACCATAAAATATTATCATATATACGCAAATGTATATACAATGCATATTGCGTTATATACACTAATTTGCGACTAAATTAATTAACAAATGATGTCAAAGGTTTTATAGTGTAATTATCGCATTAATCATTTATTAAAAAATTAAGTACATCTACTGAATTTCAAATGAGATAGAGTACCTATAGTTAACTGAAAATTATTTCAAAATTTGTGTGGGCTTGGTAACTTCAATAAAAAAGACATGCATTGGAACGTATATTATCAAATTTTGTGCTTTTTACAAAGAAAATAATCCAGAGTTTTCTAACCAAATTGTAGAGTTTTTACAAGAAATAAAATTAAATGTGTCATACGAAGGCTACCTAGGCTAAATACGGAATCTTGAATATATATATTATATATTTGATAAGCAAACATCTTTTCCTCTGAAGCCCGAAGAGATCTGAATTGATTTTCTATTATAAATTGTATACATTGTTATAGCCTAGCTAGACTCTAGACTCTAGATATTGAATAGCTTTTTACTTAAACAACTGAGCGAAGTTACGAGCAGAATCTGTAAATAACCAATGGTAGGAAGAATAACATTTTAAAATACCAAATTAAAAAAAATATTGACTATTGTTATTTTACCTAGAACGTTTGTAAAATACCACAATAATACAAGTTTATTTTAGGACCAAAAGACAATTAATTTTCTACAATATAAAATAGCTCCTTCTTTTTTGATGATGAAAATAAATAGGATTTGTTCTGTGTCGTTGGAATTGAATGAAACAGATTTATTAGCAAACATCCGTACTGGATTGTTCGGATAATAGAACAATTAAACACTTGCAAAATCAACGACAATGGAGTTGTGTGACCATGCTGTATGGAAAAGTGAGACTTAAGTAAATTAATGTATGGGGAATGACTAATTAAAAAGTTGATGACAGTGTTAAGTAATTTACTGTTATGAGAATCAGGCAGTTGTTTCTTAAGAAGGCCACAACTCATGGATATTATTTAACATAAAGGGTACTTATGCTTATTGCTTAAGTTAACAAATAAGTAACCAACACTGTAGATTTTTTTTTATTTCAAGTTACTGACTGATTTCTTGAGGAGGAAATCTTCATAACTAAATTGAAATTCGGTGGTAAATTTCTTCTGTAAATTAAATTCTATGTTTTTGAAATAATCTAATCACTTTCCTTTTTAACCGACTTCAAAAAAAAGGAGGAGGTTATCAATTCGGCCGGTATATTTTTTTTTTTTTTTTTATGTATGTACACCGATTTCTCCGAGGTTTCTGAACCGATTTACGTGATTCTTTTTTTGTTCGATGCGGGATGGTGTCGAATTGGTCCCATAAAAATTTTATTCGGATAGGCCCAGTAGTTTTTATTTTATGAGCATTTTTGTCTGTAGGTATTTGTAAATTTTGAAGTCGGTTGTTTTTAACGCAGTTATCACTTGTTATTTAATTCTTACTCGAGAATACTTAACAAAATTTGACTAAATGGATCTCACTTAAAATTGGTAAAAAATTGCACTGTATAAGATAGAAGTTTATTTTTTTATCAGTCCTTATTTCTACCAAAAACCTAGTCCCTCTACAAGTCCTCTGACCTAAACAATAAATCCTGATTGGTGATAACGGTCAGTGACGTTGCATCCTTTAGACATTTGTATTGGCTTGTTAACCTTAAACTACATACAGTCATATTCTTGATAATGAGGAAAATCATGTATTGGAAATATAGGTGCGTATTCATATTTCGGGGGAATCAGTTCAGCTGTTTTACAGCTTTTGCGGTTAAGCAATTTACGTAACACATTTTTTTTATTATTAGCACAGATAATATAAAATTTATTAGTATCTATGCATTAGGTACAAGGGTATAATTAAATCAGTTTTCTAACGCAGCTCTGACGCAGTCAAATAGTTGTTCTCAGTAAATTTTCAGATCCTTTTTCGTGTTTTATTAAGGGTAAAAACTACCCAATCTTCTTCTAAAGATTGATTTATCCAAATGTATCAAATCCATTCAACGGTTTTGGATATTTTAGCATATACCTTCTCAAACAAACAGAAACAGAGTTACTTTAGCATTTATAAATTACTAGCTGTGTCCTGCGGATTTTCCCGTATTGCTCCGCTCCTGTTGGTCTTAGAGTAATGATATAAGTATATAGCCTATAGCCTTCCTCGATAAATGGGCTATCTAACACCGAAATAATTTTTCGGTCAAAAATCGGTTTTTCGACCATAAGTTCCTGCGATTAGCGCGTTTAAACAAACAAACAAATAAACCATCTCTTCAGCTTTATAATATTAGTATAGGTAAAACTTACTTCTATTTCATTTTTAAATACAAAACTAATTATGTTTTGAGATATATTTAATACATGATGCGTCACTCGCTTCAGGGTTGAATTTATTTATTGTTTCACCAACAATGCTTCGGTTTTCGGTCAGGGACAAAGAATTTATCGACGGCAATATATTAAGCCTTATATTGTATCCATTTATTTATTAAACACCGTGAAATTATATCCTACCTTCGTACCATAGTACCTTCAGGTTTATTTATTTTATTTTAATTTTTAATTAAATTGTAGAGAATGGTGGTAATTGTAATGACGATTCGAAAGTGCTTCTAAAAGAAGTTTTTTTTTTATTTGAATAAATAAATGTTTGAGTTTGAGTTTGAGTTGATTTATTTATTTGAATAAATAAATGTTTGAGTTTGAGTTTGAGTTTGAGTAGAATCAATTGTTCAATATAATAATGTGATTGTTTTAGCAATTACCTAAACTATTACTTTGATTAGAGATGACGAAATGTTATGTAGTTTATATAATACCAACATCTAAAGAAATTAAATATTAATGTTTTTTCACACCCACCTAATTTCATCGCTCTGACAAGACACCTTATTGTTATTCTGTCTCAATTATTGCCTCTGCTGTGTCAGAACATAAAAAAAAAATCATGAAAATCAGTTAAGCCGTTTCGGAACAATTTGATGACAAACACGACTCTATTATAAAAGAAAAAATAGTAAGATTTTCTATTCAACTGCGTATAAAAAGAAGATGGCCAAAGGAAATATTGAAAAAATACAAAAAAAAAAGTTTCCTTTTAATAAAACAGACAAGGTCCAAATGTTGATTGATTGCCTTATAATAATTAATTAGTAAATCGTATCTAATTGATGAACTTCATTTCGTGATTAAAACTTATAGGAAACTAGATTTCCGCCCGCGGCTTCGCCCGCGTTTGCAAAGGAAAACCCGCATAGTTCCCCTTCCCGTGGGATTTCCGGGATAAAAACTATCCTATGTGTTAATCCAAGTTACCCTCTATATTTGTGCTAAATTTCATTGTAATCGGTTCATAAGTTTTTACGTGAAAGAGTAACAAACATCCATACAAACTTTCGCATTTATAATATTAGTAGGATGTTTTATGAGTAATTATTGTTTATTTCTTTTTCTGTGGACGATACAATGAAAATCTAATTAACATGTTTCTTTAAAGTAATTACTAGTTCGATTTTTTATTAGGTTTTAAACCTAAAAAAAGGTTAGATATTATTTTTCTCGATATTTTAAACTTTTTTGTCCACTAGTGCAGTAGAAATATTCAGCAAATTGGGTTATAGATCTAGATCTGTGGTTATAGACTACAGGCCCGTGTTGAAAAATGTGAAAATACAAAAATGGTGGTCCACAAAGTCGGAATTTATTTTTATTTTTCGATAGTTGCCGGGGTAAATTTGGTCATTTGATGGTGTACGGCATCTATGTCATACTATTTCTATACTGCTTTTAATCCATTATTCCGCAACGCCGTACAAAAATAATGGAGACAAGAGGAAAAAATCTCTACCTGAACTTTCGAATTCTCATCTGCACTCAGGTGGACAGCTTACAAGTGATGTCATAATGCTGAATCTTATTATTTAATGCTCTTATATCGTTCTAGATAGGTCACCTGGTGGATCAAATGACCCATAATTTTTTTCAACACGGGCCTGTAGTCTATTATATTAGGGTATTTTCTTAAGAGTAATGCAGGCTTAGTTATGAATCAATAAATTATTTATCTATCAATAATCTTTCTCCCTACTTTGACACTGGTATTTAGTACAATTGATTATAAATCTGATATGGTCATTTTGTTTCAATTGGTTACCCAATTTCCTCTTAAAAATAGATTAATATCATTTTTATAGCAGATAGCAACAAATACATAACTACAAGTATATACTTATAATCTACATGTTATTTATAATGTAGAGCGGTTAAGCCTTTGTACCTACTTTTATAAAAAGAGAATTGACGCATTTACAAATAAATATACATGTACTTAGATATTTTGAAATAAATCTGCCACTATCCAAATGACCACAGCTCCAATAGGAAAGGAAAACTTTGATAGGGTTAGGCTTCAATAAAAATTTGTCTGTCATCTCCCAACCCAAATTATGGCCTGGATGAATTATGACCTGGGGCCGTATTATGACCTCTTATTTCCAGGCAGATTATGCCGTGATAAGAACTGATTGGCAAATTCATATTATGATCGCAACAACCAGCCATAGTTCTCACAGAAGACCTGCGTGTGGCTGGCAATGAGGAATTTTAAAAATAACCATTACAGAATTTTTTGTTTCAATGCGTATTGACTTAAGCTTTATTTAATCAAACGCTCGTGCGTTAGCTTAATGACAAAATAATAATTGACAACTGCCAATTTCTATACATTCTTGACACGTTTGACGTAGGTACGTATGAATTGTGTCAAGCGCGTTAAATAATTTATAATTTTGCCGGACTGGCTAATCAGAATATCATTAATCACGATTCAATTGTTAGTTTGTCAATCATTGTTCCAACCTTGACACGATCTTAATTACCCAAGTACAGTTTTTATGGCCGACCCTTGCCGTAGGGTAATCTCTGATTGTCTGATTAAGGGCCCTTAGTAGGTGAACATGGCAAAATGGACTGTTTTCTATGAGCTATAATTAAAAATATTGAAGTTTTTTCGCACTGAAATTTCTAATATGTATTACAGAACGTATGTGTGATGGGATGACTGTTTCCAAAACACGATTGGAAAAATTTTGCTCGATCATAAAAAATCCTGAAGTTACCTCTAAAATATCATATAAATGCTCATTACAACCGTATTTTACGATAATAATTCGTATAAAATCATAAATACATAGGTATTTACCTTCTCGATTTCGTGACTGTTTTAGATTTAGAAAATACTAAATATTTTCATTCACTTTCATATAAAAATGTAAATGGCGCTTACGATTTTTAGTTTCGAGCACGTTGATTCCATACTAAACGCGGACCCCCTCACCGCTTACCTCAGGCCCGAATAGCTGAATTTTCGCTGACCGCCTAACCCCCCTTAAGGCAAATACTTCAATCAATTATTTTTAAGTGAAATATGAAGCTTTTGTTAGAAGCAACTAGCGTGTCATCGTACTATAATGTATGCGATGGTATTGGCTCTATTAAGTTATAGGTTTTAACGAATTTACGTTTGTATTTTGTCGCCAGTAAATTATTATGAATTAGTCACAGTTACGAATAGATATTTATAATAAAAATTATAAGTTTTTTGTAGCAATCATAAACTTTTTATTATCCTGTCAATTAATCAATTATTGACAATAATATGCAATTCCAATGCAATCTACGTCGAATAGAGGTGATAAAAAATGACTTAACTTCACTTTCAACCATAATAATTATCGATATCTACTTAGATGTATTTACTTAGTATCAGTATTTCCTTGTAATTTATTTTTTATTTAAAAATAAATAAACATACAGTGTATAAAACTCTATGCAGTTGCTAGTTTTTTTATTTGCACATCTGTCTCTCGCGTCATTATAAATGATCGATAAGAAGCTATAAAATGCGAGAAATTCTTCTCATTAATACTATTTCCCATACAACCGTAAATAGTATGGAGTCAATAAACGTCATCCTGTAGGTCATTCCTATTATTTTTTACCTATATTTTCTGTATATATATCTAGAATGTATTTAACAAAGTCGCTTTCAGCTTTATCTCGGTTACATCCCGGTTATATCCCGGATTAAGATGTCGCTTTTTTACCGTCGATAGGGAAGCGCTCGACCACAATCTCGCCTGATGTTAAGCGTGATGTGGTCGATGGTACGCGCTTCCCTAGAAGGTACCTGTTTACTCTACGCTGGAAGACCCCCATATTGTACTTGTCGGGGAACACAGACTCAGAAAGCATGTTCCAGTCCTTCGCGATTCGGATAAAGATGGTGGATGGATTTAATATAGATGGTGGTTCTCGAGGAAGAATAAAATAAGTAAAAGCCCCGAAATTACAGAATCGATTTTGAAAATTATGTCAAGATGAGAATACTGATAATTTTTTGTTTTTGTTTTTATCTGCAGTCAATTGGATTTCGAGTGAGCCGGTAATCTTAATCACAGAATACATAATAGTAGCTAAACGCTATCTTAATATTACTTGCGAACGTATATTATATGTATTATATTTTTAACTTGAGAACGGCTGAACCGATTTCGTTAATTCTTTTTTTATTATATTCCTTGAAGTACGAGGATGGTTCTTATGTAGAAAAAACGTAATTATGTACCACGGGCGAAGCCGGGGCGTACCGCTAGTTTTGTATAATTTATCAGAGATAAGCGTGTCCAGGGGTCCATGGTTCCTTAAATGGTGCATTGGATTACTTTTTGTTTAGTTAGAAATATCATTATCAATACAACAACAATAAATAAATAATAAATATTATAGGACATTATTACACAAATCGACCTAGTCCCACAGTAAGCTCAATTAAGGCTTGTGTTGTGGGTACTAGGCGACGATAAATATAATATTTAATAAATACATATATAGATAATAACACCCAGACCCAAGAACAAATAATTGAGTTCATCACACAAATATTTGCCCTGACCGGGGATCGAACCCGGGACCGTCGGCTCAGTAGGCAGTTACTTTACCACTGCGCCAACCGCGTCGTCAAATAAGTCATAATACCAAGTTAAAGTACACGAAAAAAATACAATTCATCACTTCAAAAAAATATTTAAAAATTATGCAAAACGACTTCACAAGCGTCCGTAATCGTGACAAAACAACAGACAATGCTGAACTTTGACACACCTAATTTTTTGCTACGACCTGTTTAGAATCGAAACCACGGATGCGCCTAACTTACCCGCGAACAATGTAAATTGTATATAATATATATGCCCAAGGACGTCCAAAGTAGGGGCATTCGATAGACTCGCGCCAAATGTCAGTAATATCTCGAACGCCGCGAGCGAAACTCGTCGAAACGAATATCGATAAACTATACACTCTATACAACCCTAGTGTAGTGCTGTACAATAAATAAGGGTGAAATAACGTTTGTGCAAGTTTAAAACATTGAATGGAATTAATTTACAATATTTATTACTTTTTGTTTGAACTCGTATTATTTTGCATAAATACATAAAAATTGTATGTAGATTGATGTAATATATTATACAATCAAACAGAAGCGACAACTGAATTAGGTCAATTATAAATTATAATTTTAACTAAATTGATTTATTAAGTTTCATATATAAACTATAAGATATTTCGAAGTGTTTCAATCCACGAAATCTATGATGAATTCATTATTCATTATTAAAATGTAAATTTTGAAACGAGCTTGCACAAACACGTTATTTTAATAATACATTTAATAATAAAGAGTTGATTAACTAGAATTTAGTATTAATTAGGAGCCTGGAGTTTTATAACGTTATCATTGCAAGAAGTTTGTAATAAGTGATGTCAAATTGATACTGTGTCGAAATGAATCGAATGAACTTTTTTTTGTTGTGTGCAACACTCACTTGCATCTATACTGTTACGACTCAGGTGAGAAACAATAGTTTTTATTCACAATTATAGTAGTTATTCAATCGTTATTGTATTAGGTAATAATTAACATAGATAAGTACTTATTTTTCTACACATAGGGTGGAAATTTTCTATGAGCCCTGGAGAAGAAGGATCTGAAATACTAAGTAGAGCAAAATTTTCAAGAATATTTCTCTTTCGGCAAAAATTTTCTTTCTTTCCAATATTTTAATTACCTACTTTCCCTACAGGGCCTATAGAAATTTTCCATCCTGTATGAGAGTACCTAGCTGCTCGTCTTTATCTAGATTCTAGTTCAAAAAGGATTCTGTTAATAGCTTGCTACAATAGAATGTCTAAATAGGTAGGTATGTTTATTTTGAATAGAGCGATCTACAGAAAATTGTAATCTATATTTTTTAAATGAAATTATACAGCGAAAATAATTATTTTTCTGGTAATTGGAATCGAATCGTCACAATTTGGGTTATGGTCAAGGTCGTTACCACTGCGACAATAGGGTCAATATTTTCGTAAATCAAAGATTCTTAAAGTTTGATTGTTCGATTATTTATCGAATTATTTTTTTGGTTACCTATTATTATTTCTACTTATCTGAACACTGGACATTAGTAACTAAATACTATTTATTAATTATAATATAATAATACTACATCTAATAATTTAAGTAATCGACCATAATAATTGTATTAATTTATGTAAAACTAATTTAATATGCAGGACTTTATATCAGGTTAGAAAAAAAATCTTATCTATACATATAATAAATCTGTAGAAGGGTCAATTCTGTACATTGAAAATATTTAAAAAAATAAATAGCAGGGGGTGTTACTGGATCGATACCAAACCCAAATATGTGATTAAAAAAATTTTTGTCTGTCTGTCTGTCTGTAAGTGAAGGCATCACGTGAAAACTAGCGGTGCGATTTCGATGAAACTTGGTATAATTATACCTTATTATCCTGGGCGTAAAATAGGATACTTTTTATCCTGGAAAAATACGTAGAAAAAAAATAATCTTAATTTTTCAGTTTTATCCATAGACGTTGTTCCGTAGAACCGCGAACACACGTTGCGTATTATTATAGGCCTAGCCGTATTTGGGAATTGGGTCCAATAGATATTTATAAGATGTTATTGTCAGAGGTACTCAAAATGGATAAATAAACCATCCACGCGAAGACCGACATCCGCGCGGACGGAGTCGCGGGCGGAAGCTAGTAGGTAATAAAATGCAAAAGGATCTGTTATTATATCAATAAAAAATACAACCGTACTTTATACCCCCAAGTTTTTGTTGATAATTTATATAAATGAATGTCTTTCTAATAAGTATTTACTTGAACTTTAAAAGGTTATCAAGTGCTCTATTTAATGTCGTAAACATCGTGTTTTTTCTATTATTATCTATGTATTATAAACTACTATTATCTATGTAACTAATAAATAACTAAGTATATTATATATGTGTATATGTTTTTGTTCTTATTCCAAGCTGATTGCGAAATTGAGAACGTGAGATTAAAGTATGCTTTATTTGTATACTAGTTTACCGGCCGCGGCTTCGCCCGCTTTGTAAACCTAATAAATTATATATAACTAAAACGTTCCTCTTGAATCACTCTATCTATCAAAAAAACCACCATCAAAATCCGTTGCGTAGATTTAAAGATTTAAGCAAACAAAGGGACATAGGGACGGAAATAGCGACTTTGCTTTATACTATATGTACCTACCTAGTGATTTGTAATTTACTTTTTGCGACCTATGTGACTTCATAATTCAAAATTTAAATTTTATAGATATATATGAAAAATAAAAAAAATAGAACGATATGTACAGTATTTTGTCATCTGCAACACAATATAATTAACATTGATGATAATAAACTTGAATTCAATTTTCCTGATTATAATAAAATAGTTCATCGTTTACCAGAATGTCTAAGCAAGCATTTATTTCTTCAAAGTTGCACTGTTTATTATGCTAATTATACTTACGTCTTACATATAATTAAATTAAATATTAGGCTCAAATTATTTACGAAATAATGCATATTCTAGATCATTATCTTGATCCGGGTGCTCAAAATCTTCTTAAAATAGGTGATAAATAATTTATAAATTCTTATGACATCATTATTTAATCTGCGAAAATTAGAGAATGGAGAATTCATCTTATTACAATTTTTTATTTGATAGAGTGATGTTATTTACATCATAAAGTATGTTAAAAAAATATGTATTTGTGTCCGACTGCGGCCGAAAATAGGTTATGTTCTTCGAGTGTGTGTATGCCTATATTCCTTTGTCACGTTCTAGAGCCCAAACGTCATGAAGAATAATTGTATTATGTGGTATTATTATTAGATAAGTATATTATTATCTATTAACTTATTCATTGCGTATATTTTTGCATTTCAAAATAATTTAAAGCAGGTCATTAATGTGCAAGTTGCATACAAAATGTGTGTTTGATTCTATTAACATTAATATATTATGTATTTCATTATCATACAATTTATTGATTTTGTTAAACGGATTTGTTAATATTTCGAAACAATGGAAAAATATTAGTATTATTATTTATTAGTATTGAGTGAATGTTGTGTATCATCTTTTTGGTGATATTGGTAAAAATTATAAATAAGTATTACAAATTGATATTCTAGGAATTAGCTTATGGAATAATAAGGAAAAGAGTTTGTTTGTTAGGCCACCTTTATCTCTGGAATGAGTCGCCTATTTTGCACATGGATGTAGGTAAATTTCAAAATAATTAATTCATAATGATAAAAGATTTAGATATAGTTGTGAATTTAGACTCTTAATTACTAAAATATAACAAACTAGCTGTGCCCCGCGGGTTTTTCCGCAGTGCTACGCTCCTGCTATACAGCCTTCCTCGATAAATGGGCTATCTAACACCGAAAATTTTTTCAAATCGGACCAGTAGTTGCTGAGATTAGCGCGTTTAAACAAACAGACAAACAAACTCTTCAGCTTTATAATATTAGTTATTACTATAGATAAAAGACAATGACCTATTCACCACAATGTCCCTATTGCCTATTTGAAATGGATCATTTAAGAAAAGACCAATTTAAGCAATAAAGTAACAAATGAACTTTAGCTTGTTCTCACTTATTACCTTCTTATTACAATATTATTTCCTTGGGTGCAAAGGTGCAAGTTTTCGGAATAACGTTGAAATAATTGATGCGAAAAATCGATTTGTTTCGTTCAATTGCAAAACAATAACGAGGACGGTGTTTATTAAAATATTGTTTCGTTAAATATTTATTGATTGACATTTGTCGATATAAATAAGTTTAGATTTGATGAGATTTACGTAATTTGTAGGTAATATAATAAGGTTATATTTTAATAAATAAACTTCCTTTTTGTTAAACGCGTTATTTAGTAATACCACATAACTGTTATTGGAAACTTATTGTTTTTAAATGAATATATTTAAAGTTAAGAGAGAAGAGAAGTACAAATAGTTAGTTTTTGATTAAAATAATAAAATGAATGTACAAGACTATTTGGATTGCTGTTTCTAACACAACTAAATTTACCGCTACATTTAAATATAATAAAAAATTACTTACCTTGATTGTAATATGGAAGACTTGACTTTCACCTATATTGTTTCTTTCATTTCACTTAATATTTTTCGATTCATATTGTAAATATATGCATCTTTAGGATAAAATTTAATTTCAATTCATTAAATGTAGAGTGAATATAATATGCATATTATTAAGGTTAAAACAGTTTTTGTGCAGTGATAATTGATATAAAGTAGCGTATTTCCGTTACACTTAGCCTTCCTGTATAGGCGCGGCTTAATTAAGTTAATTTTCTATTTAACATAGGACACTTCCAACACCTTATATGTATAGATTTTATAGACTTGACTTTAGATCCTGGTATCCTTTTTTACGCGTCTCCTTTCATAAAATTTATTCATGACTTCCAAAAGCTTCACTGCTTTAGACGCTTAATAAAATGGTAAATTGACTTTTACAAAAACTTTTGGGATATTATTTTTTAACAATCGCCAAACAATCAATAAAATTAGGAAAATAAGACTGTTGCCTGGTTTTCACATAAAAACATCAAATTATTGGGCGGATTTTAAATAGGTTTTTTTTTGTTATTTTAGTTTTCAGCAACATATACCTAGGATACATTTTGAAGAATTTAATTTTAATTTGAAACTTACGCACGTGCGAACGAAGCCGGGGGCAAAGCTGCTATATAAAAACATATTCCTCAGCATTAAAAAGGTGAAGTTAGTTTTGACAGTTTGATCTTTCTATTAGCAGATTACATTATGCGACCGATTTCTATGCACAGGTTAAGGCCACAGAGGTGAACTATGCGATAGATATAAACAGAATTGAAATAGTAAGCTGAGAATGTAGCGCTGGTAAATACAAAGCTTTTAAGTCAATAATGTGTTATTGCAGTGATTATTCATTATATTAATAAGTTGAGGGATATTTCTAACAGACTAGGTATTATAGTTAGCCCTCGTAGTCAAAAGAAAACCCGCATAGTTCCCGTTCCCGTGGGATTTCCAGGATGTAACCTATCCTATGTCTAGCCTCAGGTATCCAACTATCTTTGTTTAGGCGTAAAGAAGAGACTGACAGACAGAGTTACTTTCGTATTTATAATATTAAAGATTTAATGGTAACGAACCATAGTAACGTACCGAGCCGAATTAAATGCCTCAAACCTTATTAAATTTAGCCTCATTAAAGTTCGTGAACTAAATAATTATATTGTTCAGTTGTTCTACAAAAAAGCATCTTCAAAAAGGAAGTTACTCAATGTTACAAATTATCTCTGTAAACAGATATAATGTTATTTACACATCAATATATAACACTAGCTGCAATCCGCGGTTTCACCCGCGTGGCTCCGCTCCTGTTGGTCTTAGCGTGATTATATATTATAGCCTATAGGCTAGGAAGGCTATAGCCTTCCTTGATGAGAGCTATCTAACACCGAAAGAATTTTTCAAATCGGACCAGTAGTTCTTGAGATTGGCGCGTTCAAACAAACAAACAAACAAACTCTTAAGCTTTATAATATTAGTATAGATTTACACATCAATATATATATATAACAATTTTTATTTAACCTAGAAATGTATCATCACGAACATAATAATTATTAGATTGGACAATAAATATCAAATTCGTGACTGCTCTGCCCAAATTGGGTACATCACGGTCAAATTTGACAAATTATAATAATATACCATCCTTTCTGTTGCGTTATTTTATAGTATTTCGTAGTTTAACAACATTTATTACTTAGCTTTAGATTTATTTTAAATGTGTATTGAGATCATTAGAGATGATTGCTGTAATATGTTGAATTTTGTTGTAATCGTTTTATGTAGTTCTTTTTGAAAGAGATGACCTAGTCTATTGCATATTGTAGGTACTGTAAATCAATCTACTTCATAAGTTGAAAGCTTAGTTGAAAGTGACACAGATTTGCTTTTAAGGCCTGGATTACGCTCAATTTTTTGTAGGAATTTTTTTCAGAATCACTACAATATAGTATAAAACAAAGTCGCTTTCTCTGTCCCTATGTCCCTTTGTATGCTTAAATCTTTAAAACTACGCAATGGATTTTGTGCGGTTTTTTTAATAGATAGAGGGATTCAAGAGGAAGGATTTAGTATATAATTTATTAGGTTTTAGACAAAGCGGGCGAAGCAGCGGGCGGTAAGCTAGTAAATAATAAAATAATGAACACAATTAATGAATTAAAATTATTTTTCATGTAGGCTAGTTTTTGTTTAAGAATATAATATGTCACGCATTTTGCAATAATTGTGCTTCTCCATAAATTTTATAAATCTGTAAGTGTTGTAAATATTTTTGTAGATTTACTTTGGAAGTGATTTAATTAATAAGATTTGATATATAAATGTTAATTTGAACAGCAATAAGCTTCATTTTGTAAATAAACAAAACTTGTAGATCGTCACAATGGAAGGTAACATAATAAAATATGTACTAAGCTTTGAGATGATAGTACTACGTATGGAGGAGACACCACGAACAAAATCTGTGCGCCATTTTTTTGCTCTAACTAAGTTTTAAAAATTATTATCTAGTTAGGTGCTATGTATATCTCAATGGTACTAAGACGTGTAAACGACAAGCTAAGACAAACGAATGATTAAAAGAATACATTAAATACTACATACATCATTAATCGATAAAATTGGAACATAAAATGAGTTCTCACCGCACAAAAGTATCGATTCATCACAATCGGTTTCAAATCATCACGTCCCACGGCCGTTGGGACATCAACCAAATTCATCTTCACGACTCGATGATAATATCGATTTTGGACTCGTTAAGTAATCGATGATTTATCTCGATTGTAAATGTCATGTGATTGTATTTTAGATACGCGTAATGAACCCATTTTAGATGAATAAGCATACCTATTTAAGATTTTATAATAGAACTTTTAAGTGGTTATTGTATTTAAAACTTTCTTTAAGTTATTAAGGATGAATTAGTTTGAGAATTCGTATGAAATTATCGTTTATTAGGAATGAAACGATAATTTACGTTATTTTAAAGACTCTTTTATAGTTTTAGCTGGCTCTATAAATTCTCATTTAATCAGTAGATATTTGATTACCTATCTGAAATTTTATAGACTTCAACTACAGTATTTACTGTGCTTCAACTTTATTAGAGATTATAATGTGTGTGATTAATATTGATTTTACTTTCATATTGAAAAATACTATCTGTATTAAACTTATTAATAATTTAATACTCTTTTCAAGGAAGATAAACTAAATATAAACTTACAATGTAAAAGTACCTATTAAATATAAAGACGATACAGTGATAAATATAGTCAAGTAAACATAAATATATGTCAAGATCGAGTTTGCTTTATGTCACGAAAGGGCAGGCGTTATCATAATGTGCTTCGTAAACTGTTCAAGAGGCATTCATCTTGGAAATTATATTTGAAAGAGGTAAATTGATATCTTTTTCCTGTTTTTAATATTCAGGATTTTTTAGGGAATGTTATATTGTGACGTTTGTATCATAATACCACTAAAAATATAAGAAAAAGCAAATTAAAACGAAATAAAAGTGATAAGCTTTCAACAAAAGAGGAAAGTTCATTAAAATAAAATCGAAAAAACTCGCATAGTTCCCGTTCCCGTGGGATTTCCGGGATAAAACCTATCCTATGTGTTAATCCAAGTTACCCTCTATATGTATGCTAAATTTCATTGAAATCGGTTCAGTAGTATTTGCGTGAAAGGGTTGCAAACATACATACACATACATCCATCCTCACAAACTTTCGCATTTATAATATTAGTAAGATAGGATGATTACCCCCACAATAAAAATAACTGCGTTAAAAACAACCGACTTCAAAAACGGAAAAGTAAGAAATAAAAAAGATTTGATATTATTAATTACTACATATTATTTTTATGTGCTATTTACTAAAAAGGTTTGATGTCGGTGCATGGGCTTAATACTAAGTGCTTAGTGTTTGGCACCGACTTCAAACCTATTTAATAAATAGCACATAAAAATAATATGTAGTAATTAATAATATCAAATCTTTTTTATTTCTTACTTTTCCGTTTTTGAAGTCGGTTGTTTTTAACGCAGTTATTTTTATTTAATACTTTTTAGTGTATTTTTCAACACGAATCAAACGAGCCCAAACTCGATAAAGTTGAGTCAATATATTACTGAGTTCCTATGGCCACCTTCCGATTCCATCATCAGATCAGCTCCATGTCATGATAATGTTTCATCGCTATCCAATTTACATTCGTATACAAAATTTCAGCTCAATCGGTTACCGGGAAGTGAATCAAAGTTACTTGCTACATTGAAATTAAGTCATCGAGTACAGACAAAAATGCTCATAAAATAAAAACTACTAGGCCTAGCCGAATAAAATTTTTATGGGACCAATTCGACACCATCCCGCATCGAACAAAAAAAGAATCACGTAAATCGGTTCAGAAACCTCGGAGTAATCGGTGTACATACATAAAAAAAAAAAAAAAATATACCGGCCGAATTGATAACCTCCTCCTTTTTTTTGAAGTCGGTTAAAAAGATTCATTCCATACCTCACCATTCACCAATACTTAATATCCAAACTCCAAAGTCTATATACCGAGTTTTATTGTATAAGTTTAAATAATAATATGACTCAAATTACGGTAATAACTTTACAATTAAAGTAAACACGTTGCGTGTGTAACAATTTTAATGGGATGGGATTAGGCAATATTAAATAATATGTTTAATGACGATACTTATTATAATATAGTTAATTCATAATATTCCCTGATTCCTCTTGAGAAGAAGAGAAAAAGTGGGGCCCCTTTTTATTTCTTAAAGTCCGCCCGGCTGTCTTGTCTGTGAAAAATTTCATCAAAATCGGTTGAGAGGTTTAAGCGGGAAAGCGTAACATTTTCAAGACGTTTCTTGTGGGACGATTTTATCTTAAAGGTTTTGGAATGTGGTAGTATCAAGTCTTTTGTATGTACTAGAATTCCCGCACAGGCTTAGGTAGCAATCAAATCAAAATTGACAAATAGTTACTATCTTCATAAGAAATATATCAAAAGGAAATATTTCAGTGCATAAATAATCCATAACCCCATATAAACACAAAACGCATTAATTTATAATTCATATCCTACAAAAAAAAGAAAATTATTTAAAATATATCCTTAAGACACATAAACTTCCACAATCCATATTATTTCCCTTCCTCTATCAAACCTGTTTGTTACCTTAATAAGGTTAAGACGTATATTCTTATATAAACTACTTTTTAAACAGGATTAATATATTAATTTTAACTAACCTTATATCCTCATGCATCGTTGAAAGAAAATAAAAAGCAGAACATTTTTGATCAAGGTTCTTAAAAAAAATATGACAGAAAGTCCCGCTAAAACACAAATACTTACAAAGTTTAATAGTCAATGAGGCATACAATTTTTTATAATTTGACTCGTAATTTTCTAAATATTTTATTTCATAGAATCTTCTGCAAATTGCGAACATAACAAAAAGAATAAGCAAAATCGCGGAAATAGTTTGTCATTTATATTCGAATATAATATGTAAATAATTATATTTGAGTTTAAGTTTAACAGAACTATATTGACTTGGAGACCTCGATTCAACTGGTCAAATTCAGATATCCTAATAAGCCAAGATTCGTCATCTTTCCGTCTCAGGCACATGATTCACTGCCAAATATATTTAACACATATATATGAAACCTTATTTAATGAATATTACTATTAGTCAACAAATATTAAGTTGAGGTTTTTTAATTTAATCTAGAATAACAGCCTTTTTGATTGCTTACAAATATCATACTTAGTATACTAGAAACGAATTACTCAATGAAAAGAAACAATAATAACACATGGTAGGTATATAGGTAGTTTAGTTATTTTCTAATAATATCTAGTACTAGCGGTCCGCCCCGGCTTCGCCCGTGGTACCTACATGTTTACGTTTTTTTTCATAAGAACCTGCATCCTCGTACTTCAAGGAATAGATTCCGCAGCGCATGCGATGACAGAATTTTTATTAAGGAATTTTTTACACCTTGGCTTACATTATTGCATTTTTGGTAAGGATCTCTAATTTTTTGAAAATGCAATATAGCTCATGTTGCTCAGTGAAGATGCAGCTTTCTAATGGTGAAAGAATTTTTGAAATCGGTCCAGCAGTTTATGCGTGAAAACCATACATACATACATAATTACAAACCTTTCCTCTTTCGGTTTTGCCGGCACTTTCACTAATAGATATGCATAAGAAGTAACTTTAGCTTATTTATTTATTAAAATCGATCAGGGATGACCGAAAAACAGAGCTTTATAATAATTTATTTAATGTAGACAAAACCATGGGCCTTAGCCAAACGTCAAAACGCCAAGGAATAGAATACGCTATCGATAGAAATTGACATAAGCATATGATGTTTTGCTTAAGGATTCGGTCACCCTACCAACGACAACGACGACCACGAACAAAATTTTCATCCAGTCGCAATTAAATAAAATTGTGCAAAACACAATTAAAAATGAAATTTAAGAATTTCCTGTCGTATTGGTGTTTGGAAAAAAAAAAATTGAGATCAATGGATAAACAAACAGGTTTTTCATAGAAACGGTGGCTCCTAGAAAAAAATGTATTTAACCTTTTTTATAGATAATTAGATTATATACAATTTTGGTTCAGGTGATTGTATGATAAACTTACCGTCTCGGCGAAAATCGCAAAAAACCCTATTTCTTTTTATTAATTGACCTCGAATTTTTTTATTCCTGAGTACCAGAATGACGGGAGATTTTAATATTGATTTTGAACAAATTTCGGCAAGATTGGAACTTTGGTCGTGGTCGTCTGCGTCGTTGGTAGTGTGATCGAACCATTACCAAAATGTCATGAGCTTATGTCAATAATTAGCGTTAGCAGTTTCTATTCCATGGCGTTACGTACGTTTGTCTAAGGCCATCATCAAGTTTATTTTTTTTAATACTAAAACATGGTATTTTAACGTTTACGCAAATATGAATTTTAAAACGAGCTTTGCGCATAATTAATGATTAGGAGCTTTGCTAGATTATACCAAGTATCTATATATGCATTTTTATGTTTGTAAATGTATAGCTAAGAGAATATGTAGGTACATATTATGTGTGATTCTTTATTCCATATTTCATTTTAAATACCTAAACTGGACCACGGTAGAACACAAACAAAAGTTTCATTTTCGAGTTTTTTTATTTATTTTATACAGTTATTTAATAATCCTATTAATTATCCTATATTTCTACAAAACAACGAAAAACACATCGTAATGATAAAAAACTACTTCAATATGTATTGATTTATTCATGTTTATTTTGATTTAATTCAGTTTATTGTTGGTTGGTAAGCGAACAATAGCATGTAATAGTGTTACATAAAGTTATATAAATATTGAATTCAACGGCCCATAGCCCATCATGACTTTAAATTTGTCTCCACTCTCCAGTGAAAGCTATACTATACTTGGATATAGCTTTCAACACTAAAAAAATTATAATTGTGGAAGTAAATTTGGCTCATTTAGTTACATATTTAATTGTAAATCACATAGCGATTTTTTAAAATATAAAAAGAGGTAATTAATACTCATGTTTCTTATAAATTAATTAACGCAACATTATATCGGAAATAATGAGTGTGTGTCTATGTTTTTAATGTCAACGCTATGCTATATTTTAATTTCTACCTGTTTAATTATTTTAAATGACTAACCGACCAATTAAACACCATAAAATCGAACTATTTCTATAGCCTAAATATTCAAAATTACAAGCACATATTAAAAATACAAGTATATAGCTTTCATTGGACTAACGTCTGTAGTTTTATGTGACCTTTGGTTACATCGGTAATCGGTAAAGCTGTTTGACCACAAGGCATGCCCGATTGTCATCATGTGACATAGAAAGTATTTTAATACTTGTTGTTTTGGACAGACAAATATGTGGCAATCGCTGGGATGAAAATAACAATAATTTTTTTTTAATGTGTGAGATTTGTAAGAGTTTTGAGGGTCTGGGTTATACATTGTTGATATAAGGAAAATAAGCTCTTGTAACAGCGTCCAATATGCAAAATATAAGCTTTTATAAATGCCATATTAAGCTTCTGAAAAAGCTCCGAGACCTCTAGACAGTTATGGGGTATGTTTTGACTTATAATAAATCAATATTTCAGTGTGTTTATTACGATTGCCTTTACTCATACAATATTTAAAATTAAAAATGCATTCATAAGTTAAGGTTATCCCACAAAATAAGTGGTGAATATTACCTACGCATATTTAAATATATGTACTTGAAGCAAAGTTTTTAATTTGCTGAATTCGAAACTAAATTAAGGTTTTGTTGCCCTTTAAAATCTTCATATCTATACTAATATTATAAAGCTGAAGAGTTTGTTTGTTTGTTTGAACGCGCTAATCTCGGGAACTACTGGTCCGATTTGAAAAATTCTTTCGGTGTTAGATAGCTCATTTTTCGAGGAAGGCTATAGACTATATATCATCACGCTACGACCTACAGGAGTGGAGCCACGGGGGTGAAACCGCGCGGAGCAGCTAGTTATACCTAGAGCTTGTCCTATCGTTCAGTTTGCATGTTTTTACTAAAGCTGGCATATATCTACCTAACATAACCTATCTGAGGGGTTAGACAAGTGGCTTTCGTTTAGCGTAACGTTTGATAGAATAGATTATGAATGTATGAGATTGACATAAGCTGTAGATAAATGTATCGACAGCTTACGTCATTCTCATACATTCATAATCTATTCTATCAAACGTTACGCTAAACGAAAGCCACTTGTCTAGGGGGGCTGGTAAGTCAGGTAAGCTCCTATGACATTGACCTGTGTATTCAATACTTTAAATTCGAATAAACGTTTAAAAAATAATCACAACTTTTTGTGGGCACGGCTCTATTTTTTACTTTATCCGAGCCTTATTTGGTAAGAAGCTCACGCTTATAGTAAAACAGTTGTAAAAATATAATAACGATTTGGATCTATGTAGTTTTTATTATATAGTTCAATGACCGGTGGATCTTCGAACTTACTACGTTAGAACGGGAATATGTGTACAATGTTATCTACACTAATATTATAAAGATGAAAACTTTGTTTGTTTGTTTGATTGTAATGAATAGGCTCATAAACTACAGGACCGATTTTAAAAATTCTTTCACCATTCGAAAGCTACATTATCCACGAGTAATATAGGATAGGTTTTATCCCGGAAATTCCACGGGAACGGGAACTATGCGAGTTTAGACCAACAAGTTTTCCATATCTGACTTATATATAAATACTAGCGGTCCACCCCGGCTTCGCCCGTGGTACATATTTACGTTTTCTCCAAGTACTTCAAGGAATATAAAAAAATAATAATTATCGAAATCAGTTCAGCCGTTCACACGTGATGCCGTGACAACGCGAAATGGGTTTCATTTTTATTTTATTTTATTTCATTTTTATACATAGGTATAGATATTAGATAACTTTGTTGTGCCAAATGTTAAAATAAGGTTATTTTAACCAACACTTCTAGAAACATCTAGAAATAAAAATTACGTGTTTTAGCGCCACCAGGATGTTATACTAACCCATTATCACATGCCTACATGAATCATGTGAATAGATTTATTAAATTTATAGTCCAGTTCTGATGGAATTTGGATGGAACAATTAAAAAAACCTACACCCAGTCATATAGTTGTGGTAATCATTTTCCGATGAACGTCTAATATTTTTGCAATTTATTTTGAGTGATATTAGCGTTTGGTCATGGCTGTTAACTTAGTTTTGCCAAGTTTTTATGATATTTTTTAAAGTCTACAATTCTCAAAACGTTAGTTTGCGTCACAAACAACTAACAAGGAACGTTTAAAATTCATCGGAAGTAGTATTTTTTTTTTGAGTGTGTCTGTTTTTCGATCTTTGTAGATGTAGCTCGGAATTTGGTGAATCGATTTAATTAAAAATTTATATTGAATATCAGGAGAACTTTTTTCAATGTTAAATTTTTCCTTTTTGAGTAACGTAAGGTTAAATAGGTAATAATATGAAATCGCGTTAAACTTAACCCATTTTTTATATTACAAGCATAGTAAACTTAAAATTTCTAAGGCATCGTTCTTATTTTTTAATTTACAATTGTATGATAAAAGTAAAGGTCGAGGTCACAGACATTCTTCAAAATGGCCACGTTTCACACCTGTCTGTAAAAATCCTGTTTTTATTAAAAAACTATTCACATAAAAAGGTTATTTAATTTTGGAGCAGATAGGATGATTAATATGCACAAAATATGCAAATAACAACACGAGACACTTTTTAGCCGACAACAAAAAAACAATTCTCAATAGGACTGTTTATTTGTATTTGTTACCTCAGAACTTTCGACTGGGTGGACTAAATTCGATTATTCTTTTTCTATTTGATAGCAGTGGCCGTATTACGACCCCTTATTTCCAGGCAATTTACGTCGTGAATTGAACTGACTGGCAAATTCATATCATAGGTACCAGAATTTACCATTGTTGGTTATTGCGATCATCATTTGAATTTGTCAGTCTGGAAATAAGAGTTCATTACATATAATATACGTCCCCTGTCAGTTGCCCTTTTCAAAATTAAATGTCACGAAAAAATTACTTTACAAAGAAGCCTACATTTAATTCTAAATATGTCGAAAAAAAAAAGAAAAAAAATTATATCATGTAGTTACATGATATAATTTTTTTTTCTTTTTTTTATTCTAACAACATAGTTATCCAAAAACGTAGAATGAATCATTTGCATCGTTTTACCTACATACGTAATAATTGTAGGCGTAAACCTACGGAACGTTTTCGTAAGTTTTATGAGAGGTTTCAATTTCATAGATTTATCTAATGATAGCCCCACAGGCATGGCCTTGGATCTCTTGTCACCATATTTGGTTAGTTAGCAATCTTGTTTACAAAGCAGATGATTATAATGTCAATTGTGCCAAAAATACTCAATGGGTTTGTGTGATTTTTTGTGTAAAGTTAGATGGGTCTTTGGAGGAGCAAAGGCTATAAATTTTCATCGCGAAAACAACTTGAGTGACGAAAAGAAGTGAACTCCCGTGTCACCTAGTGGGTTATGGGGCAGATGCATTATGCGTAAATCTGTTTCACTGATCGACTTTCTTTAAGGATAAGTTGGTAATCAGCCTTCTGTGTCCTGCCAGATCGAGACTTTTTTTCTTCGTCTCTACCGGAAATCGAACCCAGAAACCCTTCGTTTCTACACTCACGCGCCAACCACTGTACCAAGGAGGTCAATGAAATAGGGTATACGAAACATTTCCTATGTAATTACGTAAATTGCAAGCCAAGATGCGAGAAGAAAGATGGCTAGATAAAATTATCCTAGAGTTTATCTAATACATTTATCAGTATTGCATCAAAATCTGTTTAGGCATATTAGCCTAAAAGATTAACAAACGTCCACAACAATGTGTTATTAAATACGCAACTACGAAGTTTAATAATAGTACCAAAACTTAAAGACCCTACACATAATTATAAAAACAAAAAATAAAAAACAATTATGTGTAAATAAATGTAATTGTAGCCAGTTATGTAAGAAAAGCAACTTGCATAAGCTAAATAAGGTCAGCTGGTCAAAAGATGTTAGTTGTTCGCCTCACTCAGGTTCTCTGCAAATATCATTGATTTGAAAGTAACTAACGTTTATAAGTCACTAGCTGTGCCGCGCGGTTTCATCCAAAATCAAGTACTATGGCTCATGTGTTAATCTATGTCAAACCTTATATTACTGTAAAGTTTCATATAAATTCGTCCAGCAGTTTTTTCGTAAAAGCGTAACAAACATACATATATTATCCATAATCACAAACTCTCGCATTTATAAATAGCACTTGTAAATCAACCCGGTTTTGCACGGATGCAATTTTCTTACGAAATCTATAAAAGTATACTGGCGAAATGTTTTTATTACACACATGACATTTTAATTAGAATGTACCTATTTGACATACAGGCTTCTGTATTCGATTATTTGCGTGATGGTGAACGTTTCAAAATGAGTTGCATATAATAGGACAAATAAACAGACAAAAAGTGAGTTCTTTTTTACTAACTATAACATGAGATAAATGGCTTGGTTCAAATACATAATAGGTACATATTATGTAATTATTGCTAACATCCAAATTTCAATACATCGATATTTGTTATAGAGTATTTACTAAAGATTTATAACAACTATCTGAGTCTTTGCACACGAATTATGAAACCTATATGCTACAATACATTTCAATACATTTACTACCTGTGAAGTATAAACATAGATAATAAATAGTTTTCATTTCATATATTATCTGTTGTCACTTTGATTCTTTGACACTTGTACGATTGCATTATTATTCATTGTTCGTTGTTCAATAAAACCGCTCATCATATTTTCTCGGACCTTTTATTTAACAATCACTACGTTGCATGGTGTCAGAAGCGGTTGTAAAGTATGTAATAAGAAAATATATGAGAAAGCTGTGAAATGACGACATCCGACGCAGTGGCTGGAATAAAGCCGCCAGCTAACCTACAATTAATTGACGCCGACAAGTCAACGTGTTGGACAAGGTGGGTGCAACAATTTGACTGGTATGCCACAGCAATACAATTAGACAAAAAACCAGCCGCAATCCAGGCAGCAACTTTTATGGCGGTCATAGGCCCAGACGCCATCGAAATATTTAACAGTTTTAACCTTGTCGACGCGGAAAAAAATGATATTGAAATCATTAAAAATAAATTCAAAGAATATTTCGCGCCGAAAAAGAACATATCTTTTGAACGATATGTATTCTTTAAGATCGAACAAAACGAGGACGAAGTATTTAATGAATTTTTAATCAAAATAAAAACTCAAGCAAGTAAATGCGAATTTAACAACTTACTGGATGAAATGATAAAGGATAAAATCGTTTTTGGAATTAGATCAAATCAGGTTAGAGAAAAATTACTAACGGAAGAAAATTTGGACTTGACAAAAGCAATAACGATCTGCAAAACTAGTGAACAAGCATCTAAACAATTAGATGAATTTGATAGTAAAAATAAAGTTTTTGCTGTGAAAAATAAAAGATCTAACGAAAACAAGACTTTTGACTGCCGAAGATGTGGTACTAACCATAAAAGTAGAGAGTGCCCAGCTTTTAACAAATCTTGTACCAAATGTTCCAAACAGGGTCATTTTGCTAATATGTGTCGCACAAAAATGAAACATAATAATTACAAACAGAAAAATAGAGTAAACGCAGTAGAAGAAAGCTCTCAATCCGAAGATGAAGTGTATATATCCGCTATAAGGTCTGGAGAAAAGAAAAACTGGACAGAAAAATTACAAGTTGGCAATTTAAGGATTACAGTCAAACTAGACACAGGAGCAGAGTGCAATGTGTTACCAAGACACTTGATGAACAAAACAAAGGCAATTTTGAAACCAAGCCGAACAAAAAATTTAATAAGCTACACAGAAGACAAGATGGCAGTTCTAGGTGAAACAGAGCTACTATGTAAATTAAAGAATGAAGAAACAAAAATAATATTCAAAGTAGTTGAAGAAAAAGTTTCTCCAATCCTAGGACTTGAGACCTGTGAAAAATTAGGACTTGTCGCAAGAGTCAAAACATTGAAGGTGAGCCAATATACTGATAATATATTTGAAGGATTAGGCTGTTATAAAGATTATGTGTATGATATTGACCTAATTGAGAACCCAAAGCTTGAGATTAAACCGTCAAGAAGAGTACCCCATGCTATAAGAGCCGAAGTTAAGCAAGAACTTGACAGGATGGTAAAGTTAGATGTCATAAAACCAGAAACGGAGCCAACTCCTGCTGTGAGTCCTATGGTAGTTGTCAGACAAAAGGACAAAATAAGAATCTGTATAGATCCATCAGATGTCAATAAAAATATCCTCAGACGTCATTTTCCACTCACGACTATAGAAGAAATTTCAGCTGATATTCAAGGTTCTAAATTCTTTGCATTATTAGACTGCACAAAGGGGTTCTGGCAAATTAGACTATCAGAAAGAACACAAAAAATATTAACATTCGCTACCCCATGGGGAAGATATTCTTTCAAGAGACTTCCGTTTGGAGTTTCATCAGCACCAGAAATATTCCAAGAAATATTAACAAATCTACTCAGTAATATAAAAAATGTGAGAGTATCGATCGATGATATTTTTATACATGCAAAAACTAAAGAAGAACTACGCAAAACTGTTGACAAAGTCATTGAAATATTAAAGAAATCTGGCTTCAAACTTAACAAAGACAAGTGCATCTTTGAAGCAACCAAGATAAAATTTCTGGGACACATTATTTCAGCTAAAGGTTTAGAAGCAGACCCAGGCAAAGTAGAAGCTATTCAGGCAATGAAAAAACCTACAAATAAAACCGAGTTACAGAGACTGTTAGGAATGATTACATATCTCAATAAATTTATCCCTAACATGTCGGATTTGACAAATCCACTTAGAGACCTGTTACACAAGAATACAAGCTTTACATGGGAAATTCATCATGAAAAAGCTCTTGATAAAATAAAACAAGTGCTTCAAAATCCCCCAGTATTGAGACTATATGATGTCAACAAACCTGTAACATTGTCTGTAGATGCAAGCTCAAAAAATCTCGGAGCTGCACTTCTCCAAGAAGGACAACCAGTAGCCTATGGAGCAAGAGCATTGACCAAATCTGAACAGAATTATCCACAGATAGAAAAAGAAGCGCTCGCCATACTGTTTGGATGTAAGAAATTTCATGAATATGTTTATGGTAAACAACTGACAGTAGAATCCGACCATAAACCACTAGAGACAATATTTAAGAAAAACATACAATCAGCCCCCGCAAGACTTCAACGAATAATGTTTAACTTAGCACCATACTCACCCAAGGTATTATTCAAAAAGGGAACTGAAATTCCATTAGCAGACTTCCTTAGTCGAGACTGTGATGCGTCTAACTTGAGATATGATCCAGAAGAAAACTTAAAAATCGCAGTTATACTACCTATGTCTCTAGATGCTAAAGAAGAATTAATTAAGGCTACTAAAGAAGATCAACATTTACAGTTACTAATGAAGACTATAAAGCAAGGATTTCCTGAAACCATGAAAGAACTACCTACAGAACTACAACACTATTTTAACTTTAAAGAAGAATTGAGCTATCTGAAAGGAATTATATTCAAAGGTGATAAGATTGTTGTTCCGGCATCACAAATCCCTAAAATGTTAAAAAATATTCATCAAGGACATCTTGGTATACACAGCTGTTTGAGAAGAGCTCGACAATTTCTTTATTGGAAAGGACAATATAATGATATCATAAAGCTAGTTAAAGGGTGCACCGTCTGCGAACAAACACAAAGAGATAACATTAAAGACACAGTCTTAGTTAAAAAGCTTCCTACACTTCCATGGCAAATAATTGCTTCAGATTTATTTGAATTAAAAGGAAAAACTTACCTTGTTATATGTGACAGCTACTCTGGATATATTGATTTTCAAGAGCTAAAAAGCCAGTCGTCATATGAAGTGATTGAACAACTTAAAAGATGGTTTTCTACCCATGGTATACCAGAAGAGTTACAAACTGACAATGGAACACAATATATGTCTAGAGAATTTAAGACCTTTCAAAAAGAATGGAGATTTAACCATGTCACATCTAGTCCACATCACCATCAAGGTAATGGACTTGCTGAAAGAGCAGTTCAAACAGCAAAAAACATACTAAAAAAATGCAGCATTGACAAGTCAGACGTGCAGCTTGCGTTACTGAACTGGAGAAATACACCTAGAAATGACCTATTAGGCTCACCTAACCAACGACTTTTCAGCAGAATTACAAGATCACCAATACCTGTAAGTGACAAATATTTAAAACCAAAAATCATACAAGGAGTCACAACTGAACTACAGACATTAAGAGAGAAACAGGCCAATTACAGTAATAAACATACTACAAGACCAGTAAATTTGGAAATTAATGATAAAATCAGACACAAGGTAGCTCACCAACACTGGGAAGGGGCGAGAGTAATAGAGAAGCCCAAAAATCTACCAAGATCTGTTATTATACAAACAGATAAAGGACAAATTTTACGAAGAAACTTAAGTCATTTGCACAAGACACAAGCTGATATTCCCAGCAACAGAATAGCTGTACCTGAAACTAAATACACAGAAGAACCAGTAGTACAACAGATGCCAGCTCAAACTCAATCACCGGGTGTTCCTGCAACAACCCCAACAACTACACATCCATCAGAGATGCGAGAGATGCTTAGCTCTAATAATACACAGAGTTCTAATATGGTGACACAACCAGCGACTGCACCACAAGTCTCAAGATATGGTAGACCTATAAAACCTATTAATAAACTCAATCTCTAATATTGTTAAAAAACAATAAGTACTGTAGTACTATTTCATGTATCTTAATCATTAACATTAAGTATCAGTTAATTATAACTTGTTTACTATAATTTTATAAGAACTTGTTCAGTAATCATTTACATTAACATTGTTAATTAGAACTGAATGCTTTGCCATGTATCTTGTTATATAATCATATGATAGATATAATTTTTTAATTACTGGATAAGTAAAAATAAAGAAATTTAATACTTTAAATAAAAATGTTCATTCATAGTGTATACATATATTAAAAAAAAAAAAAAAAAAAAAAAGTTTGGTTTGTTATGGTTGTTTAGTTTGTTTACAAAGAAAGGGAGATGTGAAGTATAAACATAGATAATAAATAGTTTTCATTTCATATATTATCTGTTGTCACTTTGATTCTTTGACACTTGTACGATTGCATTATTATTCATTGTTCGTTGTTCAATAAAACCGCTCATCATATTTTCTCGGACCTTTTATTTAACAATCACTACGTTGCACTACCAAATCCATTAAAAGTTATTATTGAAATAGCAATAAAGCAATAAACAACTTCAAATACATATTTCGTTTTTTATTAGAGCTATAAATAAATTCTACATTTTAAAGAAAACTTTTCTTGATCGCGTAAGCAATCGATAGAATGGCTTGACCTCGATAGTGGATGCAAAAAAGGCACATCACTATGCAGAAGCTTTCCTGTAAATAAATAAAAAGATACCTAGAATCTAGATATTATAGAGAATCGTATGAAAGGTTAAAAAACACAGAATATACATGTGATTTATACGTCTTCTCGGATAGTTATAAGACGGTTTTCAAAAGCGTTCTAATAGTTATTTCTGTTTTAGTTCTCGATTTATTAACCCAGACAGCCAGACTTGTGTGTCTAGCCAGACCGATACTATTATAGCCTTCACTTGGAATCGATGGGTTCGATTCCAAGAAGGCTATCGCCCAAATATAAGGAAACGAAATTATTTATATTATGCCATACCTTGAAGAGGCACACAGCCCTAAAGATACAGGATCGTAACTCTGTGGGAAGCTCGAATTTATAATACAAGTAGGATATTTATAAACGAAGCCTCAAGTAAGCCTTATTATGAAATGTTGAATACTAAAATAGCAGGATTATAATGTTGAAGAGATAATATAAACTGTCGCTAAGGTACATGTTGCGACACAGTGGGGTAACAAATTGTTTTAAGCTGGGATTAGCTGACCAAAATATGGTTAGAGTAATCCGCTAAAATATGTGAATTAGTTTTAAAGTATTGTAAGGATTACTGCCCGTCCGTACGTCCAAATATTGTTTTTAATTTTTCAGAACTCTATAACTAAATTAGATACTGAAATAAATACTTAATACCCTTATATGAAAATTAAGGCATTTTTTATTTCAGTATTTACGCAATAGGTTAGCCTAGGACCTAGTTTATGTTTGTACTACTAAGTATGGTAGAGATATTAAAAAATAAAATTTTAGTAACGATGAAGATATTAATTAAAATAACATCATATCCGTTACAAAATATGTCACACAACAAACACAAAATTTTTACATCTGTTTGTCTTATCTCCGAAACGCCTAGACTGGTTTTATCAGCATCATAAAATAACTTGAGAGGCGGACAAAGTCCTTTGGGCCCCGGCTATAAAATATAAATAAGCCAGACGTATAAAAAATACAATTGCTTAGAATACGCGTTTATAAATTACTTTAAAAGACAATTTGTCACCAGACTTTTTTTTTTAAATAAAACCGGTTTTGGCGCGTCATTAGTGTCCACAACATGTATAGAGATAATTTTAAATGAAAAATTTGAATTCACTTTCATTTGAATGGCGAGAAATAACGATATCCTTACGGTTTCAGGTCTGTTATTTATTTTTATTGTTTTGTAAAATAAAATATAATACCTGTTTAAAAATATCGGCAATAATCGCGTGTTTCAATTTCATATAGAATAGGTACCTAAAATAGTAAAGTCTGTGTTATCGGGAATTCATAAGAACGACCAATGTAAATCCTGAAAGTAAAATCATATTATTCATTAAATGAAACCCAAATAAATATTAACCATTATAAATTTCTGCTAACAATACCTAGATATATACAAAACTTTTGCTTTTTTCATGTGACCTTGTGCCATGTCCTTCGAGCAGGATATAGTTTTTAATACTCATAATAAATCTTATTTAGTACATGAACATTGTTATATGTCACATTCGTATAATTTTCTTTCGATTTGTCATAAATAACTTGCGTAGGTGTTAAGCCGATCGATTATTTCGTAATACCATTTAGGAGAGCTATAAAATATATTTATTAACTTGTAAAAGATAAAGAATAGAGTTATTTGAAATACTATTGTATCACTTTTACTTTTTTGGAGTATTTGATGGAGTATTTTTCTAGGTGACATTTTCGGAATGATGTGTTTGTAAAAAAAAGCTATTTGGTCTGGTATTTTAAGTGCCTTTGATTGTTATTTATCGTTGTATTATTTATTTTATGGGTCATTTACGCATTTAAATGGCGTGATTGTTTTAAGAGGGCATTGTATCACAGTGACATATTTCTATATCTCAAGATAATTTTACATGCTACTTATTTTATTTAAAATACCCGATTATTTCTAATGGTCCTTTTGAATGTTAGAACATTCATTAGGTTTTCTATTGATTTTGCGTTTGTGAACTACCTACTTACCGTAAAATATGTATATATTATGTAGATGAAGATCATTGAAATTAGTTTTAAAGCGAAACTCTCAACAATTTTATTTGTTAGGTAACAGTAGTTTTTTCTGAATATGGAGCACTTTTCTCTCTCAAAATTACTAGATAATAAAAATTCACTTTGTTGCCAAATTTCGTGCCAGAAAAAAACCTATATAGGTTACTTCTAATCGGGGTACTGAAGTTGATTTTCTATTGCGTAGTACAAAAGGGATCGCGTTATACAGAAGTAAAACAATTAAATCTTAAACCGTATACACAAAGACATGTCGCAACACACAGTACCTATAGAACATACAGAACAATAACTATGTACATTGTAGTTATCGAACCGTTAGAGCGTGCTTTTCTGAGTCTGTAAACAATGAACGAAATTTGTATTATCTTGGATCTAGAGGGTTGGGAAATAAGATCGTTTTTGGAGTTTAGTATATTTCCCGTGGGAGTGGTCTATTTTTACATGTGAATTGATGTGAGAAGTCAATTGCTTAAACGTTTTGTGAACTGACCAATTAGGAGCATTTTTCATTGTATAAATGTGTTAGACTGTCTTAACTTTTAGATACTTTAACAGCAGTCTAAACCAAAACGGTATGATGACAATTGTTTTAGTTGTAGAAATAAAGTATCTTTCAATTAAGCCTACGTTATTGATTTTTGTATAGATGTGTTATTTTATAATGAATACCTCGTGTGTAGCAAATAAGAATAGCATAAAGAATTATCTACAAAACTAGTTATGTGGAGAGAGGATGAAATTTACTACCACAGAGATAGAATATTTCTAAGAAAGATGAAACCGGGTTTAATAAACTCTATATAAATCTATGTAAATCAACTATCTTGTAATCCTTTCGTAGATATCGAAGAAGTAAGCCCTTGTAGTTGCATCAATGTTGTTTTTCTGGGAACTAAGAAATCTAAAATGATATAAGTAAATAGGCACACTAGTAGTAACCGCAATTCCCTATAGTAAATAGCGTTTGCATGCATGAAGATTCATGTTTTAACATTATCATGTTACTTTTTTAAAGATTAATTAATAAATTGCATTATTGCCAGCAAATCGGAATTTTAAATTCGTTTGAATCGCGTAATGTGTTGTTGTGATTGTTTTTCTTTTACTTTTTAATCTTGTATTTATAATTATTAATTATTCTACAGTTACGTGAACCAGGAAAGGAGCTTTTAGCTTTTAGCTTTTGTTTAACTCTTATAGACTATAGTATTTAGAATTGTTACGTAAACTGAAGAAGTAACTGTTTTGTTCTTGTAAATATTTAACTCTTGTATTTACTATGTAATATTATTATATTATATTATATTTATTTACTATGTTTCGTTATGTAAACTAAAGAAGACTACCCGCTTGTTACCTTAAAAGTTAATAACATAGTTGTCCCTCGAAACCCAGTGCTCTGTTCTTATACAATCTAAACCCGGAAGGTGCACTATTTTAGCGTGTTAACGATTATCCAAGCCTTCCGTTTTACGTAACTCACGAATGTTATGCAAACTGATTGTGTTTGAAGTGAATTACGGGAATGAGTCATTTACTTGTCTTTGATACGGGAATAATACTCACACACACGTACCTACGTAAAGGAAACTCACACATATACACCATATGAGTTTTCTTTATGTATGTGTGAGTTTTGTTATAGTGTGTATAGTGTACCTATATCTAAGGTGTGTACGCACACTTTGTGGATTTATTGGGATTTGTGAATGTTTGTCGATGTGAATGTGCTTATTACGATTAAATCTCTTGTTCATCTGATTATCCTACTCTTGTTATAAATGCGAAAGTTTGTATGGATGTATGGATGTTTGTTACTCTTTCACGTAAAAACTACTGAACCGATTACAATGAAATTTAGCACACATATAGAGGGTAACTTGGATTAACACATAGGATAGTTTTTTTCCCGGAAATCCCACGGGAACGGGAACTATGCGGGTTTTCCTTTGCAAACGCGGGCGAAGCCGCGGGCGGAAATCTAGAATCTAATATAATGTTGGTTTGAACAATCAACATACGAAGAATATCAGGTAGAGGTTGATTTTTATTATAGTAAAATTAAATTAATTGAATTAAAATGCATTAGTCTTAGTACAAAACAGTAGTGAAAGCACAAAATGAAATGTAATAGAAAAGGATGTCACAGAGCAAGTGCGTGGATACTAAATTCATGACGATTTATAAATGTGAATTATTTTTCAGTAGCATTCTCTACCATTTGCTACCGCAAATTATAGTTGCTTCGTTTTTTTATGAATCTGTTTTTACACATAATTCCCATTGCATTATTCACAATAACATCTGACTTCTTCATTGGTAATACTTAAACAATGTCATTGTATAACAATTTTCCACGCGTGTGACTAATCTATATATATAAAACTCAAAGGTGACTGATATAGTGATCTATCAACGCACAGCCCAAACCACTGGACGTATCGGGCTGAAATTTGGCATGCAGGTAGATGTCATAACGTAGGCGTCCCCTAAGAAAGGATTTTAGAAAATTCGTCCCCTAAAGGGGTAAAATAGGAGATGAAAACTTATACCATGAAAATTTTTCTTTTCCACGCAAGCGAAGCTGCGAGCAACAGCTAGTTTCAGATATTCTTGAAGCTATCAATACATTTATAGCCTAGTTTAATAGGTGATGATTATATCATTTTACATTTCTATGTTTTTATCGTCAATGTTTATGTTCTTGTGTAATAAATTGCAGTTTTTATAATGTTTACATAGTAGGTACAAACTTATTTCTTATGTTAATTGAATTAAATTAATAATCTTATGCGGGAACTGTCAATTTGACAGGCGTAGCAAATGAGTGCTATTAAAACATGTATCACACTGTATTGTTAAATCATACAATGGTATTATGTGACTACAATCTACTAACTATATTTGAATAGTTTTTGTTTAGAAAAACAAGGGTAAATTAATTAATATTTAAAATAATTCTTTTTTTTTGTTAATTTAGTTAAATCTATGTGTATGTTGTTAGGTAAAAATGAGAGAATGTTTTCGAGCTCTGTATTTTTTCCCTACTGAAGTTTACCCGAATCCTGATTTTAGTATCCCAATTTTTACCTTCAATTTAACATTGCATTATGTTATCTGTGATTTATTATCTTAATATTATCTTGATGCAAATACCTACTAATCTATAAAAAATATCTATAAAGTAGTAATACCACAGTTCACAAACGCTACCCTTTTTTTCCTATCTATAGCACTATTATAATTATAATCTATATAGACTAACTATATTAATAAATAAAAATATTTTTATAAATTTTGTTTAAATGCTGGCTACCAACTCAAGCACCCACAATGTAAAACGATACCCATATATAGCTATAAGCACCACACGCTACGCTTCCTAATTATAATATAAAGTTATTTATACAAAATAATAAATTATTTAAATTTGTTTACAGGCCGGCAAGCTCGGCCGAGTCAAGATCCCGGCAACTCGGTTCACCTGTCAAGGTCGCGCGTCGGGCTACTATGCAGATGTCGATACTGGCTGCCAGGTAACTTTCACTACTTTTTACCATAAGCTGTTAAGCCACAGATTATTATACTATGTTATGGGTTGACAACCTTTTACCTATTAAAAGATTAAGGTATCATATATAAAAGCACAATATACAGATACATACAGTAAGGAAACTTCATACAAAATGTTCGAAATGGCTCCCCCCCCCATAAAGCGTGTTTTCGAGGGTATTGAGGGGGATCGATAGTAGCGGGTGACACATCCACAGATTTTGAATATAGTATGGAAAAAAGTTTAAAGTGATGTCATTTCACATTAAATAAATATCGATTGTTTCAGTTTGTAGCCCTTTCAATAAATATATATCTGTATCGTATTTGACTACAAGTTAAAAAGAGACTATTTTTTAATTTCTATAGATATGGCAGTATGAGTTTTAAATTATGTTGACATATTTTCTACCAAAATGATAGCTACAAATAGTACCTATTAGGAGTCCAGTCTGTTTAAAGACCGCATCTATTTTTTACGCAATCTAGAAGAGCACGAAAATCTAAAAAATGGAAACCTTAAAAAATCTTGTTTAAATTTATGTACATAATTACGTAAATATTAGGGAAGAAAAAGATAGATATTATAATAATTATTGTATTTTTATCGATACGTGACTTTACCACTTTGTCAAGCACTAAGCCTGTCAAACTATTTTCTTTTTCATCCTAAAACAAAAAGGTTATATAAAAGGAGGTTCTATGTTCGTATAATAATAATTTTAATTTATTTTTGCATATTTTGTGTTTTTTAATTTAATTTAATTTATCGTTTTAAAAATAATTTAGTAGGTATACCTACATACAAGTATTGTTAATTCTGGTTTAAAATAATTATTGAATACTTATATGTATCATACAAATATCAAGCATTATAAATAATTGAGGTAGGTACCTACATTAAAATAGCCTTCGGCGTCCAAAAAGACAAGATTTCGAAATATAGCACTGAAAAAAACGTACCTATTTACTTTTGCAAGGTATATATTTTATTGAGATTGTTTCTTCTTGTAAATTCATATTTAGGCTACACCATTTTTTAATTTTAACGGGTTTTAATCTCAAAATTACCACAAAGTCAACTGTAAAAAAAGCAAACAGAAATATACAGGCCGAATTGATAACCATTTTTGAAGTCGGTTAAATATCAAAAAGGTAACAGCCCTATAGCTATAGGTACGTCATAATTTCATCGCAGGGGCTTAGTTTCCTAACTGTATGTACGTAGTACATATCTGTCAACTGTGATAAAAGGTTGGGTATAGTTTTTCATTCATTAGTTATTACTTTAAAAACGTAGTTTACTTGTGTTTTTCTTTTCAGTTTTTTCAGCGTGTTTTTTTAGAAGTTTTTATTTGAATCATGGATTTAGGTAAAGCACTTATAGATACCTATTACTGAAACTTTTGGCCGTTTGTCTGTTGGCCATGTAGGTACATGTTTTACCGAATAGGACCTGTGATTTGTGAAAACTGTTTCATTACATAATTATTCAAAAATATTTATATTATACCTACACAGTTATGGATTCACAGTCAAGGAGTCTAAGAAGTTAACGATTATTTTATGTTTATGTATTCTTGGAATTTTAGATGAGTCGTGATTCAAGTAGGTAGTTTATCCCAGAAGAGGAATTCCAAAAAAATATATAATATCTACTTAAGTACATATTGTTTTCACATTTATAGATTCTAAAATCAGAACAAAACTCGAATGTTGTTAATTAATACTTTTTTAACGAGATTTGTCTTTGCTTTTTTAATTTTTATGAAGCTCTTATAAAATGAACATCTTCGTAAAGATGCGTTTTAATAAGCGACATTTTTTTCAAGGGTAACTTGTTTTCGAACATTTATGTAGTAGGTACCTATTCGTAATATTTAATTAATAATATTAGGATATATTAAGTCTGAGACTACACATAATTAGGTGTTATCCAGGTTTGATAATATTACTGTTTCTAAAATTTATGCGACGTCAGAACAACGTTACAGTAATCTATACTAATATTATAAAGAGGAAAGGTTTATTATGTATGTATGTATGTATGGTTTTCACGCATAAACTACTGGATCGATTTCAAAAATTCTTTCACCATTGCTAAAGCTGCATCTTCACTGAGCAACATAGGCTAGATTTATCTCGGAAATCCCACGGAACGGGAACTATGCGGGTTTTTCTTTGAAAACGCGGGCGAGGCCGCAGGCGGAACGCTAGTACTTACCTATAATAATAATTGAAATAAATAGTTTCCCTCTCTATTATTAAGTATTTCTTTTTGTTATTGTTTCTACTTATTTCCGCATTATTTTATTATTCGTGAAATGAAGGATCATTCCATAAATTTGATGATATAGGGAAGCTGTGCCCCGCGGTTTTACCTGCTTTTTCGCTTCTATTGTCTATAGCCTTCCTCTTAAAACGGATTATCTAACATAGAAATAATTTTTCAAATCGGTCCCGTGGATCCTGAGATGAGCGTGTTTAAACATACTAACAAACAAAAAAAAAAAGAACTCTTCAGCTTTATAATATTAGTATAGAGGTGTGCAAGAGATTTAATTGTAATTATAATTAGTGAATTAGGTATATATATATAATTACTTATATTATATTTAAATTTATAATAAGGGAATTCAACACGTACATAAATAAAAATATACAACATGCATCCTGGAAGTGATAACTATTATAGGAACAAGAACATTAGTTTTACATACTGGTAAACAAACTTAACATAATCTTATGTAGGTACATAATTATGAGAAGATTTATGACATATACGTAACATTATTTAATAGAACAACGTTGTTACTGGGATGCTGCAATATATAATAATGTCTATGATATTTGATCTAATGTCATAGAGTAAAAAATCTGTTATGATTTTTTTATAACAAAATGGTAAGAAAATATTTCCAAATTTGCTCGACATCTATAGTTTATACTATAGTCTACTGTCTATACACCCTTGATGCAATCTATGAAACTCCAAACTTCAAAAAATAAAGGAAAAAAGTACAAAAGCGCGCGAACCTTCGCGAAATACAGACTATCAATAATTATCTGGCAGGACGAGATCTCATTGACCTTTGCCTGAATACTCTTTTAAAAATATCCCTGATCCCTCAACTGATGTATGATTAACGTTGCTTTTACATCATATTATGGACATAACAATATGGGTGTAATTTTAAAAATAAAAGTCGATGGTTAACTTTAATATTGAGAAATATAATCTGTGAAATGTCAACGTCCAATGATTACTAATGTCATAATATTATGCCGCATGTAATAAATCACAGAAGGATAATATTCGTCGAATCTTGATTTATTATCTATATAAAATCAGATTTAAAAGTAAAGAAAGTTCCTTCGGTATATAAATTAATAATTTTGGTTAGGTTATTATTATTGAGAGTTAATGAAACAATAGAGAGGAATATTTATTAATAGTTCTTGAAACAATAGGCACCCAACTGAAACGATTTTGCAGTTTTGTAATGCAGATAAATGAAAACTTTTAAATTTTGTAATTAATTCATAAGAAAAAAGAGCTATTTATAAGTATGCTTCTTATATTTTTATTGGATTCAAAGAGAAAGTTTTATACTTTTGTTTTGTTATTGAGGTCTCGTTTGCGGATAGTTGGTTAATTATTTTTCTATACTTACATATTTATGTAGTTAGTACAACTTGTTTGCATCTTCAATTTAAACACTTGCCACTAACCGGTAACTAAAGCGGGCACCCATCAATTGATAGGTCACGGCTAAAAGTGCTTGTCTGTAATACCTACCTACGACGCTTCAAAAAATTTAAGTCACTCATCTTGAATGCTTCAACATAATATTATGATGATTAATTTAAAAGGACTTGAGAATTATTTCGATAGTATTAAATCATTTAAATATCAATAAGCTATGTACATTATTTATAGGTTATAAACTTAGAGTATATAACTACTATTGTAATATATACTCTAAGGTTATAAATAAATTATATCTAAAACATATTCCCAGATCAACTTTCTTTGCCAAATATTATGATTAAATGTACAATTTAAATCAATACAAAAAAGCAATTAAGTAAAATAATTTGTACTTAACATTTCACCAAGTCAAGGTCGAAAGCAGATGCCTAAGTTATCTAGGTTATCGGTGTTTTCATTCACACAGCCTACGTGTGAGAGAGACAGAATTGGTGAATGGGTAAAATCACAGGTAAAATCTATGGCATTTAATAAGCTATGCCAAAACGGTCTTTTATTGGATAATACCTCAGAGCAATAAACCTATAGAGTACTTGTATCGAGCGTATACAATTTACATATATTTGTTTCTCTCTATCTAAAGAAAACGTCGTATGAAAGAATGAGACAGCTATAGACAACAAGCTACGTTTCAACATAGTCATGGCACCATTTTTACTATAGGTACGTATTTAGATAGATAGAAGGTGATAGTGATGGGATGTGCTTCAATCGATAAAATCGTGAATGTATTTTGCATTTACGGTTTCGTGAAATAATAAATAAAAAAAACAAAACTTATAATTAATTTCAGTTGAATACATTATTTGTATATAATAAATGCGAAATTATGCGAGAATGGATGTTATTCTTTCACTGCGGAACCGATTACAATGAAATTTTGTACATACACACATAGGTTAGGTTTTATCCCGGAAATCCCACGTGAACGGGAACTGTGCAGGATTTTCTTTAAAAACGCGGGCGGAAAGCTAGTATATTATAAAAGAAATTTTAAAACTTGAAATGTAATTTAAAATAAAGAAGGAAATGATGATAAAGTTAAAGGAGTGAGGAGAAAGGCACAGTCAGCATGAAGGAATCATGCAGCATTTTAACAAGTTATTAAAATGACAGTCTTAATGAAAACATTTTCCTAACATCCTACTAATAAAGCGAAAGTCTGTGAGGATGAATGTTTGTTACTCTTTCACGCGAATACTACTAAACCGATTACAATGAAATTTGGAAAAATTACTTTTGATCCCGTAAATCCAACAGGAATGGGAACTATGCGGGTTTTTCTTTGAAAACGCATGTATATTAAGTATGTATTTCAATAGTAGTTTCTCGTCTATGAGAACTGTCATTTAATCAACCGTTTAATTTTCACATAGTTACACATTTAAAGTAACTTATGTGTAAAAAATTTCAAAATAAAAATTCACTCTCTTTAATCAAATGTATTTATTATCTAACTACAGGAACAAAAAAAAACGTAAGCGTAAGATTGCACAATTCTTCTAGAGTATCCATCTTGATAACACGCAGACTCGAAATGCAGTGAACACAATATAGCAAATTGTGGCGGCGTCCAATCAACTCATGTCTCATGTTTTATACCCATTTTTTATTTAGCTCTGGAAATCTAAAACAAAATGAATTTATTAATAATCTGAAAGACAAATTAATAAACAACAAACGAAAACTAAAACACATAAGGCAAATAAAACAACCACGTGGTATGTTTTATTTTCCTGCGGTAAAAAATTTACATCTATTATTTGCAACAACAACTACATAATATAAATCTGATATAAGAAACAAAATAAATAAATCAACGTTAATATGAAATAGATTTTTTGTCATAAATCGATAATATACGCTAGATGTGTTACAACACTACGGTGGTAAACAAAATGCCAAACGTGATATTATTGTGACATTTTTAAAAAATTATTTCATTATTCTATATTCCACAACCCCATAAAGTGGGTAAATGTTACAGTTACAACATAAAATTACAAAAAAGCGCTTGATAAAACCTTCAAATAGGTTTAAAACATAAATATTTATCAATTTGCTGAAAATCACTTACCGATGGAAAGATATTTGCACATTGTTTTTATCCAAAACTCCCATTCGACTAGTGATAGCCGGTTGATAAACATACAATAGTTATTTTAGCACACTGACAAATAAAAAGAAACACTGTACACTTTATATTTTCTAAATATTTCGTTAAAAACACTTGACGCACTGAGCCCACCAGCTGGTTGGAAAACAAACTGACTGCCGGCGCGCTACGTTTGAAGACAGTGCAGATACTCTATCGCTATCTCAATCTGGCTTATGCTGTTATTGACTATGAGTAAGTAGATTAGAAAATATGTATTTTGTTCTGTCTCAATATAAGAACTCTATAGGTTTATTGCTCTTAGGATAATACAGTGACATGTTGCTAAACTCAGTTTGATGACATTGTAGAATAGTCAAAACAAAATAAACAAAAAACCAAAAAACAGACAAAAGACATTCGGAAATAAATGAAGACACAATAAAATGTTGGATAATATTGTTTTTATTTAATCGCACACATGTTTTAATTATGCTTTACAGGGAAAAAATATTCCCGTTGTAACTATATAAATTACACGGTTTAATCTGTAAAGGGTTCCAAAGGTAAAATATAAAAGAACGGATTAAAAAAAAATATTATTTCGAAAAAAACATCCAAAATTTCATCAAAAATTTCGCACCTCAGACGAAAACTGTACAATTTTTAATTAAATTAATATCCTTTTAAACACGATATTTACATTCAAGGTGAATGCCATTGTTTTAAAATTGTCTCAGGATTGCTTGCAACCTTTGAGGTCGTTTTATTGCTATAATGTTGATAATGCTATGATATATTATATTTTCTTCTAGATTTCCGTATCGCCGTCACTTGCGTACTTTTCCAGTTTTCATGTTATTGTATAATCTAAGAAGAAGATAATTACCTACTTATCGGAAAGGGATAGAAGTAGAGAGAACCACAGGAGAGAACACACGAAAGCGTTTAATTTCACACTATTATGGGTTTTTGTTTTAGCGAATTGATCAACTCGGATAGATAAGATCACATTAACCCATTGACCATCGAGCGGCCCGATCGGGAATAGACACAATAGATTTTCTATTGTGTCTGTGATTCCGGGGGCTGAGGCAATTCAGAAAATAAATACATTACACCATGTAGTATTTGTCTATACCACAATATTATAATAATCATGCTTTTAAGCCAGCTGAATTCGTTTATTTGGTAGAGCATAATTGGCTCTTAATACCGCTGTTTTATGCAAGAGAATTCTGTGCACCCATGTTTCTTACCAACTACCTACATAATAATTTAAAGTAAACAATTTTTAATAACAGCTAGAAGAAATTTACGTGTCACGGCCTCCATTTCGTTATAAATAAACTGTGAGCAGCGTGCGAACAACTATTGTGTTGGTTTACGACAGAACCTTACAAAACGCCATCTTATTTTACGATGAACACAATTCGTGTCAAAAGTTGATCGATTTAATGTTCGCATTGAAATTTGTATTTGAAAATTAGGTACAATTTAATCAAATCTAAATTCGTTCCGCTAATGCTAATTAAAACTTAGTGGAATTAAATTGGCAATGCTAGTTTATTGGTTTATTATCGCAGGTACCTACAGTCAATGACCTATTATACTAGTAGACGCGGCATACGCCAACATCATTGCACTAAAAAACAGCGTAATTAATACATACCTACTTACTAACGCATTATCACCAATACAGTTGTTCTCTCTTTCACTCTCACGCACGAGACATAATACATGTCTCACTCATGTACTTCGTAATAACAACTGCCGATTAAAATATAAAAAGAACGTCCAGCTACGACGCTGAATGGTGCGTGACTAAGTGAAACTCGGGCACTTACCTGAGTTTTTTCTTGCCAAAATAGAGAGCGGGTAACGTATCTAGCTTTTTTATTCATTATCCATACTAATATTACTTATATAAATGCGAAAGTAACTCTGTCTGTCTGTCTGTTACTCAATCACGCCTAAACTACTGAACCAATTTTCATGAAATTTGGTATGGAGATATTTTGATACCCGAGAAAGGACATAGGCTACTTTTTATCCCGGGAAAATGACGCAATCCCGGAAATCCCACGGGAACGGGAACTATTCGGGTTTTTCTTTGACTGCGCGAGCGAAGCCGCGGGCGGAAACCTAGTTTTAATATAAATGATAGAATTTCCGTCAATCTTAATTACTTTTATAGTTAGTAGACAATGTTAGTAGGTAGGTATTTTAGTTTGACGCGATTTTGTACGGAACTTTTCTCAAGAAAATAATTCCTTTTTCCTTATTTCTATTTCTACAATACCCCATAAATAAAAACATGACCTATTTGGCAAATGAAACATATCAATAAAACATACATTGCGTAGGTATACATGTCTGAAAGTACAAAAAGATTATAACCCAGTTTAGTGATAAACGGATAGCCTCATTTTCGAAATCGGAAAAAGTCCCACGGATTGCTATCTCATAAGTAAATAGGTGTAATAAATATAAATGATTACAAAATGTGTATTCAAGGGCATCCGTTTGGAAGGTGCATAGAGACACACCGACGCACCCATTGTTCTTTGAACTATAGGGCATAGATATTAGAAACATCTTTATGTATAAGCCGTTCGCATTCTTTACGCACGTACCGTCAGCAAATAAAGTTGTTGTAAGATTTCTGGAATCAGTTTTAATGGTTTTATAAAGTATTTGATTTATGATTGGCCATTCTTAGGATAGATGTTTAGCGCCGTCTGTAAATGTAAATATAAATAGAACCAGTTAAAAGCATAGTATTCCATTGCTAACATCACAGAAAATTGCTGACGGTACATCAACATGAAATAACTTCATTTCTTAGCACAAGACTTTATACTGAATCTTCACATTTGCAATATTTTTCATTTGTTTGTAAACATAAATAAAAAAATCACTGAAATAAGAATAATAACATCGATTAGGTACTAACTACAGATTCAAAATCGTGACGAGAAATCAATCGGACTGTTATAAATTTTACTTTGTCTATAAATTTTGTCTCTGGAACATAATTCTTAATTAATGTGCACAGATTTAATATAGGTATGCGACTATATTCTATACTCTATACATCAGGTCGTACACAATTTGCACTTGATTTAACTTATTAATATCTTTGGAATGCTGTTTAGAGACCTTTAAGGGTTAAGGGCCAATAGGATCATGTGCACAGTTTAAATTAAAATATACTATGTATTGTTAACATACTCGTAGAGCACATGTTCGTATAACAAAAAATAACAAGTTATAACGATGGTAAAGATTTGGTTACAAAACGTTATCTTCTTAGGTACCTGTTGTCACTTCGAGTGCGTTATTAGTTTATTACCTGCTAATTTACTTAAAAAGTATAAAGTAGAACCACGTAGACGATAAAACTTACCTCATTGAATCAATAACACAGTGTGCCTAAATAAATTTTATTATTAAAACTAATATTATCAAGCATAAAAAGGTAAAAAATCGTATTTTAACCATTGTAATAATAAGGTCATGACGGCATGACCCCAAAATTTCTAAAGTTAATACCTTTAAATCGGGCACGAATCGCGCGTAGGTTAGCAAAAAGTTGCATTGACAATTTGACATGCAAGAGAGCTAAAAAGTGACCCACTTTTTGACGGAAGACGAGATTCTAAACGTGTAGAGAATAATTATTTTATTGCAATCATTTTACATTTTATGTAATACCGATTGTGCCATTTTATTTTATTCTGTCAATGTATTTTTTTACAAAATTATGTCGTATGTAGGTTGGCTCTATTTTAAAATTAGGTAGGTAGGATTAGCTCATTCTTAAAATTTCAAACAACTTCAAATAAGGAGGTGGTTCTGAAATTGACTGCATAGTTTTTTTTGGGTTTGTTACAATTACATATCATAACTTTAGATTTTTATTTTTATTTCTTACTAGAGGTCCGCCCCGGCTTCGCCCGTGGTACATATTTCGCAATAAAAGGTAGCCTATGTCCTTTCTCGGGTATCAAAATATCTCCATACCAAATTTCATGCAAATTGGTTCAGTAGTTTAGGCATGATTGAGTAACAGACAGACAGACAGAGTTACTTTCGCATTTATAATATTAGTATGGATTTATCTTCCGGTATATTTTTGGTTTAATTCTGACAATTTGAAGTTTGTTTAGTTTTTTTTAATAATATCTATTATAATTATTATTAGTCAAATGTACTAAAATTATTATAACGCCAATATCGTTTTATCCCGAAAGAGTTACAGACATAGATACATCCAATTCAAAAACTTTCGCTTTTAGGAAGTAACTATTAAGATACTTACGTACTATCTTTTTATTGATAGTTTTTACAAATATGCAAATAAAAATTAAAAACTAGGTACTACTTAAATTCACCATACTTACGAATGTCTCGAGATAAGAATGAATCACCGCTTGACCAGACGGCCGTAATTTCACTCATAAGTTACGTAACTTAAGGTTCAAGGTCTTTGGATCTTTAACTCTTACTTTCCGAGGTTTTATATTTGTTTATAATTTATTTTAAAACATGGTTAGCGTATTGATGTAGTGTTGTGAAAATGTTGAAAAGTTGTAGGTTATGTACCTATGGGTTAAGAATAGTGATGCGTAATAATTTAGGAAAGTATGTACATTTTAGGATAATAATTGAAAGAGCTTTTAAAGAAGTCTAGTTGAATCTTTAAGTTTTTAGTTACATTTAATAAAGTCAACAATAGCTAATAAGTAATATAATACTTACTATGCGTGTTTTACTGAAGAACTTCTGATAAATCTGGGTTTGACTGTAAAAAAAAGCTCTTTAAAAGTTTATCTTTAATCTTTTTTATCAGAGATTATGCCAAACTAAGTAATAGAGAATGCATTTATTTTTAATTAATGATGAGGACTTTCAAAAACAGAGCTATTTTGAAATCATAAATTTCGCAGAGTAGGTACCTAACACATTTTTTCTTGCACTATACATTATTGCAGAAACCACAGATAAATCCAAAAACAGAATTCTAGAACGAAAATTGTCTAATCTTTTATCTAATCTCAATAATTATTAACTAACAAGAGTCATGATGTAAGAGAGGAAACCCACGCGACTCTGTGTCAAGAACACGCATTAATATGGTATTGTCACCATATTGGTAGATTTTCTGTAATAGCTATTGTAATATGACGGCGCCATAATAGTAATAGTAAAGTTACTTAATCATTTCAAGAAAGGATTGGGTAGTACAGACGCGTTATTGCAATTGAATTCACATAATATATACGAATCATATAAAGCTTTGAGTGTTTGTATGTTTGAACGAATTTCAGGAACCGCTGGACGGATTGTATAAATTATGTCACCATTGAATATTATGTAGGTACGTGATACTTGATGGTACTCAAGGCTTGTACCTATTGGACCGCTTTGTTATTTTCCGATATTTTCTATTTTGGTGAAAACTTGATGAGCATATTGTATCTGTTGAGTATTATATTAATAACAAGCTTTGGATATATTTTATTATCATTTTCCAGAACAATTCTTGAGATTAGAAAGCTTCTTGTTCCTGAAGCTTTTCTCCCTGCTTCATCTTATTAGCAATCGAGTGATAAAAAAATCTTATAATTTGATAACTACTCCGCCTTGTTCTTGTAAATAAATAATGAATTTTATTAGGTATTTTGCCTCGGGCACTTACTTTAAATAGATATCAAGATAATACAAAAGCTCATAGAAAAAACACACCTTAATCCGTCAAAACCAATTTGACAAAGCGTTATTTAGATTTAATTGGCCATTACTATGATCTTGGTTTTTATCGATGGCGTCTTCTTTTGGTATGAGGAAGTGACCTTGGCAATAAAATAATAAAAAAAATACTTTTTGTTCGTGCTCTGATATCAACAATCACATTACGATTTTTTGTAAATGTTAATACAGTTTATATTCTTTTGTAATGATGACCCTCGATAGGTCATGAATTTTTATTCTCTAATATATAAAAATCAATGCCACTTTTCGTTGTAATTCCATAACTCGAGAACGGCTGAACCGATTTCGATAATTCTTTTTTTATTATATTCCTTGAAGTACGAGGATGGTTCTTATGTAGAGAAAACGTTAATATGTACCACGGGCGAAGCCGGGGCGGACCGCTATTGGTTATAATTTTGATTGCATTTTAGCCAAATTGTGGTTTCGTTGATTTGATTTTGTTTTTTTTTCCTGTATTTTATGTAGACCAATTAATGAATCGGCGATGGCAGGATTCGCAAAAAAATATTAACGTTATTTCGTGGAAGATCGTTTCTCACTTCTCAGATACAATAATACTAAACTTAATATAAATAGAGCTATGTTTAAGTTTACTGAATAACGTAAAAACGCCAAGGCTTCTTATATCAGGAGGGAACAATAGGAAAAATATTTAGGTCAACAACGATATTTTTTTATTTCATCAAGTATATTTTGTAATAACACTTATATTATATGAACCCCCTTGAACATACAAGAGCGTTATTTTTTTAAATAGGTAAGTATCAAGTTCACAGCTCTTTACTAAATTCATGATTCAAAATAAAATTATAATTATTTTACATTGATGTTCTCGTACATAACTTCCTGTAAAGTGCCGGAATTACAAAGTAATTACCACAGTAATTACTATAATTGTTTTCTTCTGGTCTTATTTGAAGCATATACAAATTGCGACTACACAAAGAGGTCATCTATCTATTCTTCTAATTTTATAAAGCTGTAGAGTTTTTTGTTGGAATGCGCTATTATATTATTTTTGTGTTGGTTAGTCGATTTCTCGAGAAAGATTTTATACTATAACATCACGCTACCCCTAATTTCATCTGAGCATTAGGTGATCAACCATGCACCAAATAGGATAAAGCAGACCAATTTTTATGAAACAGTTGGTAGTTAATAATTAATATAATAATATATAGTATCTTTATATACCCGCGCTATTTAGGAACTATGTACCATTATCTATTAACTATTTAAGTTAGGTATCTGTGCTATAACCACAGATAATATAATATTAGTACCTACAAACTTTAATCGTGTGTTCATCTTCAACTTTAATCGGGTCTTTTATACGTTCTTTCCCGTGTTCCTACATAAAACGCAAGTATTTATTATCATTAGTTATTACCTTTATTATCATTAGTTATTATCTTAACTAAGTATATGATCAAAAAACTTACAGGCATTTAAATCAAAGATGGCAATGTTAGTGTTTTTCACATAGGTATTAATCAGGACATTCCAGTAAGTCTATACTTATTGACCATTATAATGTTGAATTTTAATGGAAATAAAATAAATAGTTAACGACTGAACAACGTGGGTGTCGACATAAATGTAATAACTTTATATAATAAATGTATATGTTACCGGAAATGTATGTAATCCGTCATTGTATACAATTCCTAGGAAATGTATACAATTCCTAAAATCGCACGGAAATGTGTGAAATAAATTATTTTATACACATTTCTTAGGAAATCTATACATTTCCTAAATAGCTATCGGAAATGTAAAACATTTAAGATATTGATATGTCGCAGGCAAATTGTATATAATCTGGCCGTTTACAAACGGTCGGCATTTTGTAGTAACTATGCCGATAATTCGTAATCAGAAATTTTTGGTTTGGATAAGGGGGTGGGTTAGGTTAGGTTCGTGTTTTTTAAAACGACACAGAAATAGGAGCCCCCTGCCCCACGAAGTGGGGCTCCGTCGACTCTGACCGTCTTTTTGTAGAATTTTGGAAAAAGACGAATTTTCGGCATATTAAAATAGCTAGCCGTAATGTAATACGGCGGATTATACAATCCGACTGCGCCAAATATACGCGGGGACAGCGTGACGAGGGGACTGATTACTTGCCAAATGAAAATTTGATTTTACAAGAATAAATATAAGTTGATTTTGTGATATTTACGTTAAAAGTTAGATAGTTGATTTATAAATTAATGTTAATTAGTAAGATAATAATACATATAAACATAATATTATTACAATTTTACGGTATGACTGTTACCCGATTGTATATAAGAGCTAAAATAAAAAAAATAACAACGTGTTTTATTACAGAAAGCATTTACTTTACACATTTCCTAATACGATATTGGAATTGTATACAATTCCTAGGAAGATTATACATTTCCTAGGATATGTATGCATTAAAAAGTTTTTTAAACAATTTTTTATACATTTCCTAAATGGTATCGGAATTGTACACATTTCCTAGGAATTGTATACAATTCCTTGATTTCATACATTTCCGGTAACATATATATTTTGATCGTCTTTATTATATTATTATAAATGATCATCCTTATTAAGAAAGTCAATTTTCGAAAATAGGTAGGTACATGCATTAAATTTCTTTTTAGAAATAAAGTAATGTAACGTTTCAGCAAAATTTGCCATCTTCAGTATTTAAAGAATTTTTCCTATACATATTTTTTCCTATTTAAATTTTTTATTATTTATTTTTTTTCCCATTGATTTGTCAGCCTGTATAATTTATTAAATTTAAGACAACGCGGGCAAAGCCGTGGGTGGGAAGCTAGTGTATCAAAAATAGATTAAAACCACAGACGGGTCGTTATACAAATTGACCATTTACGATTCGTGAATGAATCTATTTCTGAGAATACGTCGTTTTATCATTTGCGTTTTATACACTTGCGTAAGTTCATTATGAATTTAATCTCTCGCTTGTTGTTTTTGCTCAAATTAATAATGCATATTGTTGGAGATGTCACACGTTATTATCTATCGAATGCCAAAATAAGCGAAGCTTCTATAACTTGGAAATAAATTAAAATAGTTGAGAGGTGATTCTCTAATTATGTGTGTGTTTTTATTAACTATCCGCTCGTCTTCGGGTGAATAACAATAAAAACAAAAGTTATAATAATATTATGTATTTCAGAACAACACAACTATCTGGTAAAAGCCTTTTTCAAATCAGCTCTATACTTTTTAAGTTTACTTCAAGTATTCTAGATTTCTTTCCCTTTCAACTCGACGAATATACATAACTAGATGTGCCGCGCTTTTTTTTTTGCTCCACTCCTATTGGTCTTAGTGTGATGATATACAGCCTTTCCCGGTACTGAAATATTTTTTCAAATCGACCTGTGGTTCCTGGAATCAGTGTGTTCAACAAACAGAAACTCTTCAGATTTACAATATAAGTATACATATTCTTATAACCCATGTCTTATTCCAGATCTACCACATGTGCGATGGCCTCGGGCGGCAGTTCAGCTACTCCTGTCCGAACACCACGCTGTTCCAACAACGAATGCTGATCTGTGATCACTGGTATATGGTCAACTGTTCCAACTCGGAGGATAATTATGATGCCAATCTGCTTATAGGTCAGTACTTTATTAATAGTAGATGTAAATTAATTCAGTGTACTCATATATGACCAACTGTCGAATTTGAAGAAAATTTTTCATGTCAATTTGCTGATAGGGTCAGAAATTTGTTTTCTTCCGCAGCCTTTGAAAATGTTTGATGATTCGCTCTTATTTGTAGCTCATCTTAGCGCAGCTTTCCATATGATTGATATATGCTAAGCTATACTACATAATATAAATATTATACCTAACTGCTATACGTTTTATTAAATAAAATTCAGCATTGTATGTCAGTAAAGGACCGAATCGAAAAATAAATAATTTGCTCTTAAGATTACACGAACGAAATATTGTTGCTAAATTTAACACAAAATATGTTGAGCCTACTCAGATCTGCTTTTTATAGAAGGATACTTTGAATAATATTATGTGAATGCAGGTCACTTGAGGTTAAGTGGTCATCGCTACCACGAAACATTGGCTAGACATAGGTATTGCAGATGCTTTAGCTTTTTATGGCTTTATGGACTTAAAGCTCATTTCTTAAATGCCTTGAGGTCCGATTTCTGGTTTTGAATTCTTGCAATAAGAGCCACATGAAGGAATATGTGGTTTTATTATGATAAGGTTGGTTGATAGTATAATTTTTTTTATATTTCTTGAAAATGTTATTCAAACTTTATTTTCAACTTACATAAATACGTAGGTAGCGCAAAAACTACTCCAATCATTACGAAGTTACCGTGACCAAGTACTTTTTTACAACCTAATTAAATTTTACAATATAATAATTAAATCTTATAACATAATTATGTTTCTGACATTATCAACGATCCGAGCATCTAAAATGCGTGCTGCCCTTAAAAACTTCTCTGCTTTAAGGCAAAGTATCAATGAGTTCGTTATTTTAAACCTTAGAGATTACCTTAATAAAATTATTAGATATTATTAAAGAATATTAACGTCTAACAATTTTTGCCAACTTTTACGTAACGTATAATAATACAATTGTAATTAAATAATATTATGAGTAAATTTGCAACAATTATGGAACCATCCTTCAATGGAGGTCGTTATAAACCTAATAGCCTAGCCTTGCTACGTATTGCACTTTACAAATTATAATTTGAACTCTTGTTAATAATCAAAAGTACATTAGCACATGAGGAGTCAATCAAAATCAATTTGGTATTGATGTTTTGTATTTAAAAATGAATTGACTCCATTCAATTGATTGTATATTATTTTTTGCTTCTAGAATTAATGTAGAGGAAAATGCAAGTATCTACATAATATAAAAATTGAAATAGTCTGTAATTCACTGGTTATTAATTGCTACCATCTTTAAATTGTTAGGTATTAAAATACGCAATAACGTTTGCGTGCAACTTTTTATTTAACCTTTCCTTACCGATTACCAAACTCTATAATCATATGGGCAAATTGCAACTTTTCAAATGCAATAAAAAACGTCGCATTGTCTGGTGATGTCTATCATTTTTTCCATAATTGTTTAGCGCCTATTATCCTAACATGGTCAGACATAATGGCCTAAACATTGTTTTTGCTCATGTAATCATTGTTTGTATGAATGGACGTAATCAAGTGCAATGCCCTTGGCAATATTTCCGTGTGTCCGTTACATGGGTGGTATAATTGGGTACTTTTTGCGTGATAACACGAATACGGCAATGTATTATCGGATGTCAGAGTTCACGCGGTAATGACCTGTTTGTGTGTGGAAGGCCGTGTACCCATTTCAATAAATCATCTGTAAGTGTCATGTATTAATGGGCCAAGAATTTCTTCTGAATGATTCAGTTATATCTCATCAGTTATCACGTCTTCTGGCTTTAGTCTTTAGGTAGACATAGGCCATAGCAGACAACAACTTTCTTTGTCTAGTATGATTTCTTCGTCTTCCTCACGTCATCCTTCATCATTTCTAACTGTAACTGGAATTAGATTGTATTAAATTATAGTTTAAAAAAATCAATCACATGGGAAAATGTTGCAGAAACTTGCAGTATGCATCTACTTTATAATGGCGATGTATTCGTGATAATATATCACGCAATTAACTCACATCGGAGTTTCCTTGCATTATAATTAAACAAGTTATGCAATCATTAACTTAAAGTATTTTTAAATTGCAGGTCAAAGAGATAAGCCGTTCGTGTCTGATGAAGAGATGCGACAACGGACCCCTCGGCCTGACATACTATCTGTTCCGCCGAATAGTAATTACTATGATGGTCTTAAGGAATCTGAAACAAAGGTAATAAAAAATCTTCCAATTCCAAGAATTTGAAATCATCTTGCCTTCTTGTAATGAAAACAGATTTAATAGATTATTAGCATAAACGATCTCTGGTTTGATTTGTTTTTTGATCCATTCGATGAACATTTAGTAAGTAGCTTATGTTCAATCATTCTATATTTAATTTACCTTCTTTCAGTTCTCAATTCACCCCGGCAACAGCATCGTCGGCATAGCTGATTCTCTATCCAGCGCCAACAACAACGGTTTGGACAGCGACAAGCAAAACTACCGGCCACCTACATCCTGGTCTACGGGCACCGGCGTACGGTCAACAACTCCTCGCTACATAGACAATGATAACGATGATATATTAGCCCAACCTACAAGACATACACCAGTCCAAGAAACCCCTAAAATAAAACCACCGTCCAAAGAATTGAACCCACCTTTCCTGCCGTCTCCAGGCTCAAATGATGGCGCTGGCCAATTAGATATCAGAATGGAACCAGAAGATTCAGTATACAATTTTATTAAACGCTTCGATCCAAATTCTCCCGACACACGTACTACCGGAACGTCCATGACGCAAGCGGAGATCTTAAATCTCAACCAACATTTACCAGCTGGACAAGCTAGTGCCGAAGAAGACAGAACTCCACGCAAGAACAAAAACAACGATAAGAACTTTAACTTCGTCAAGCTGGATAACAAGAAAGGATCAAAAATTGAATCTAGATTTGATTCAGTAAATTCCAAAGTGAAATCACAGGACACGCAAACAACACAAACCACACCTTCCACACAACACATACCAGAACCTTCTAGAGATTTGCTGCCACCGAAAAAAGATTTCCCAACACTGGGTATGACCACTACAATGGGACCACCAATCTACTATGAATGGAAATGGGCAGTACCTGCGCTGGAGCTCGAACCACCAAAGTTCAGTAACTTCACGAATGTAACTAACGTTCCACAAAAATCTCAAGGAAAACGACCATTTAGCGCACCAAGAACTACGCCAGCGACTGTTGATCTAACACCAAGCAACACAGAGTATAATATTAGTTCTTACTTCGTACCAGACTACGTATTTCCTTTAGACAATCCTCACCCAGGTTACAGTGACGATGAAGCACAGACTTCCTTCCAAGTTGAAGTATCAAGGGCCGGGAGGTCTAGTTATGGAGAAAACCCTAACTGTCCTCAATGCCATCCAGCCTATCTTGAACCCGGTAAATGCGAGCCTTGTGTAGTTAAACGGTAACACTGTTAGTAAATTATTTATTCACATACTTAGTTGTACGAGTCATTATAATTTGTATGATTCACATAAATCCCTTGTCTTTACTAAACAGCGAACATAATATGCTCAATACCAATTTAACGAATGCAAGATAGACGAGTATCTTTATAGAAGATAAACAGATGAATTCGAGAAGGCTTAACACTGTGATACACCGACAATAAAAGCAATGAAGAATAAGGAGCCTTATACAATAGATGATAACGTTCACAAATTGTTTATGGCTTTCAAGATTTTGTACACACCCTGCAGTAACGATGGTAATTTTGAATACAAAACTTGATCACATCTTAATTCCTTAACATAGTAACACGCTAGAATCGTTATGTAAATCGATAAGGTTCATTTATATCTACTTAATTGTATGAAATATATTTAATTAATACAATATGTGAATGTATGATCAAATTGATAATCAAATAAAACAAAATATATGTAATAAGAATAATTATGATTTTATTGTGGTATTCAACACAACAACACATTTAAAAATTGTTATTTTTATACAATGTGATCTTGCCATTTTGAAGAAGTAATTTTATAATTCGCATATTACGTATTATTATATTTGTTGGCTATAAATTATTATATTATCGTGTACCTATATTTTGTTACTGACATCTGTTGTTTATTAATTCGTAATAGTTGTGTACAAATAGATTATTTTTATACATTGTTGTAATATTTTACACGTGCCTATGTAGAAAGTTAAGTTAAATTAAATACTAAAATATATGTATTTCTTGTTTTATTTATTAGTAAGAGACATTTCTATTTCTAATTCATATGAATCTAAATTGATAAATGTGAGCATGTTACCAATGAGCGCTGGATTCGATTTCCTTTGGTGACAAACAAAAAAAAAAAGAATGTAAGGCGGGAGATAAAATAAAATGTTATCATATAATAATTGTAGGTACCTACGTGAATAAAATCGATCTATGAAACAGCTAGTACCTATGTAGGTACTAGGTAAGGTATAATGCATCATCTGCTATTATATATATTATTATCTAACCTATATATTGTACTATATACATAAATCATCTATGGATCTTTATACATTTAGGTATATGTAAACCTAGTCCAATAATTATCCAATGTACCTATATTTTGAAAGTTTTGTCTGTCTGGCAATTATCTGGGTTTCACACAAGTAGTAGTAGGTCTAGGTACTGGATTTTGATGCAACTTTCTGTAATCGATAACATAGGTATAATTTATTTCGATGAATTTAATTTGAATTTGCATCTACGCACGCGCGAAGTCGCAGACAGAGCAAGTAGTATTATAATAATATTGCATATCATTAGTAGAGTCAACAAAACGAGTGAGAGAATTCAAAATTAGGTTTTCCTATTATCTATTGCTGTCGCGCAGTTATAATGTACTCTGTGCTGTCGCGCTATGCCTCAACTCTCAAGCCTCCCCCGTAGAGCGCGACAGGGACAACTGCAGTCGAGCCGAAAATATCTAGGAAAATTACGCAAATTCGACGTTCCGTAGGTCCCTGTTTCCTCCTCCAATACTGTACCGATTTAATTAATTTATTCATTATTTTGTAGAGAAAAGTATAGGCTATGTTCCTACATTTTGCTTTTTTATTTAATGTTCAAAAATTAGTTTTATGGAAGACGGAACATACCGGAAAAATCTGTCCTATTTCTTACGTTTTGAAAGATTCGTATCTTTTAATAATTAATTAATAAGTATATATGACAAAAAGGAAAATGTAAGAACATGGCTAAAGTTTTTTATAGGTTTTATCCGGCTTCATCAGTCAGATGAGGCCAGGCAATGTCTAGGTAGGTAGTGGCTACTATAAAAATAGATATTCTTCAATAGGTACATACCTGTATAGTTCAGGATACATCGCCCATTTTTGCAAACTTGACTACTATCAAGCTAATTTTCCGTTTGTAGCTTTATTTTGATGAGACACCCAATAATTTCGTGTACGAAAGTCTCGATTGTATTTATTACTAACTGAATGATTTTTTTTTGTTCAATCTCAAGATAATTACCTAAATTATTCGAAAAAATATTTGTCCTACAAAATCTATGGTTTGTTCAAAGAGTCCCCCTTTCCAAAGTGTATCGATAACGAGGTCATCATAAATGATTAATAACAAGCTGATTTTTTTGTTTTCACTTAGTTAATGTTTATATAATTCAACAGACATATTGTCCTACAAGTTGCGTAATAAATATTTGAGAACCATCAAATCAAAAAATTTTATCCTTGTTATCTCTGTTAGCTACCACAATCGAGAGTTTCGTACACGAAATTATTCGATGTCTCATCAAAATAAAGCTACAAACGGAAAATCAGCTTGATAGTAGTCACTTGCAAAAATGGGTGATGTATCCTGAACTAGTAAGCACGTGTGTTGTAAATGTAAATTTATGTTCAGATCACTAAAAAAAGTAGACCGTAGACCGTACTTACCTACTTTTTCTCGTCCAAGATTTGATTATTTAAAAAACTAACTCTATAAAATAAATCTTAGTCTTTAATCTTTCTTTAATAATTTATAATTAGTAAAATAGAGTATGTACCAGAAACGAGACAAAAATTATAAAACAAACGAAAATTGAAATCGAATTGAGGCATCGATTTCAAAGTTCAAACTCGGAGCTCGGAGGATTTCAAAATTCAAAATAAACATTTTTTTTTTAAATTACCCCTACAGACAAGGCAAGGAATAAATGCCACAGAGTAGCAAGTGCGCACAGTCATAGACTACAAGTACATAATATTTGAAATAATGTGATATTAATATTTAATAATGTTATAACATTAGAAACCTTTACAATATACGAAATATCAAGGTTGGTAAATTAAGAAATTACATTTTTTTTATTATCTATGCCATCTATGGTTTTAATAAAAATGGCAATATTTTTTTGTAGTCTATGGGTTTAACTTCATTAATCATTTTCAGACACCTGTCAGTAATAAAAAACGCTTTTGTGAAAAATAATATCTACTCGCAAATTCAATTGCAATATTTTATTACCTTTTTTATAAAGTGCAAACCTTGATGAGGACTTTTCAGTGAAACAGTACATATTATGAAAATACTTCTAAACGTGTATAGTTATAAGAATGAGTAAAGCTAATCCGCTAGGTTTGCTTGTAAATTATGGCGATTCCGATGATTCCGACGATGGTGGTTCAGCGCCCAAGAAGCCGCAAGGAAGTGTAAAGTTGCCAACAAGCTATGCGACAAATGATCATGCTTCAGCCGCCATCCATCCACCGCCAATATCACATTGCCGTAAGTGTTGTTATCAGAGTAATAACCTATATGTACTAATTTTATAATATTTACAACTTTAAGTACTAAAAATCAGTAGTTATACTATAGATTTTAATTACACCAGTATCTATATTAAGTTTGAAGAATACACATTCGTTGTTAAAAAAAAAATGTTTTCCATGATTTTATACAATTTTAATGTGAAACTTAACTATTTAGCTTGGTCTGCTTGTTACGATGAGAACAGTGGTTTCACATATTACTGGAACCAACATACAAATGCAGTCACTTGGGAAGCACCTCCAGAGTATCTATTGGCATTAAAATTAGCGCAACAACAGTTGACTACAGCAGGTATGTTTTGTGTGTTTATATTTTACAAATATTTATTTGAAGACAATCTATACTAATATTATAAAGCTGAAGAATTTGGTTGTTCGTTTGAATGTGCTAATCTAGGGAACTACGTCTTGTCCGATTTGAAAAATTATATCTGTGTTAGATAGCCCATTTATCGAGGAAGGCTATATTATATCATCTCGCTAAGACCAACAGCAGCAGCAGGTGAAACTGCGGAGCAGAACTAGTTTTAGATAAAGTGTAAAACTCATACATTTATTAATCAAATAGACTTTGAAAAGTAGCGCTTGTAAATGGTCAAAATACAAAAATATAAAAATTTACCATCATTTTTTATTGTTCATTCAAATGTTTATATTATTTAGGTTCAGCAGAAGTATCCGCGGAGGAATGGCAATTGTATCAACAGGCTTTAGCGGAGAAACAGAACACGCCAGCAAAAGTAACTAAGCCTTCCGTAAAATCTTCCAAGAAAAACGAGAAAACTTCCAAAAACAAGAAAAACCCAAAGAAAAGGCCTTCCAGTGACAGTGAGGATGAGTAAGTTTATGAATAGAATTATAATAGTAAATTTTAATGCTATCTCATGAAATTTCTTCTAAATTCTACCAAAAATTGCTTCCACACACTAAAAAAGTAAGTAAAAAAGTAGTAGAATAATTATAAAAACACATGTGAATTAAAAAAATATCTCATCTGTATAAATGATATAAAATTAACCATGTATTATATGAAAACTCAGTGCTATCAAAATCAAACTTTTATTTATGCAATAAGACTTTTGAATTGTAGTAACATAGATTTACGACGACATAGACGCACTTTTGAATTTAGAAAGTTGTATCTTATTAAGCCTTTTTTTACAGGTACAAAATAGAACTGATCACATCTTACCACAACTCAGATTCGGAATCCAACGACGAGCAAGAGATCGTTAAACCGCAGCCGGTCACTCCAAAACCACCACCAAAGCATCAGCCAAAGAAGCAGAAGACCAATGTAGTGGAGTATGGACCCTCGCTACCTGATAATCAGAGTTATTCTGCGCCCATAGGTCCGGAACTACCACCTGACTTGGTTGTGGAAGTGAAACCGGAAGAGAGTAAAGAAATTGTGAAGGAAGAGGTATTTACTTTATTTTATGTGTATTAAAATAATTAATTTCTTGTTTGGAAAATTAGGAAATGATGCTCTATATGAAACTGATATTTAATTGTATAGAAGTTCAGACCTAAGATATTTGTACCATAAAAATAATAATATATTAATTACATTTCTAAATGTAGCTATTAGATTATTTTTGATTGAGATTAATAAAGATGATGCAATTTCTACTGTGTTTACATTAGAAATGGCATCATTATCATTGTATAGTAGAAATGTGTGTATTTTTTTTTTTATATGAGCTAGAATGATTGAAATTACTTATCCCTTATTAAGTTTGTTGTATTACTTACCAATGATGAGAAGTGCAAGCTGAAATGCAACTGGCAAATAGCCACACAGTAATGTTTCAGGATCACTTAATTCTTAATTATTACCTAACTTTGGAAACACTTTGCAATAATTATGTCATCTTATAGTTTTTGCTTAGTGGGTTCAAGTTATTTAATGATATAGAATTTAGCGGGATTGGATTATTACTATGCACTTTGATGGCTAAGTTTTCAATCTGAGGTGACAAATATATTATAAAAATATTAAATATGTGTTAGTATTGTTTTTAATATATCAAAACATGATATATTTGTTACAGGAAAGTAAATTAACTCCCAAGCCGGTAACAAAATCAGATGAAGACAGTCAAGATGAAAGTGAATTGTTAAAGAAACTCAAAGATAAAGCGATGTTGTTAGAAAAACTCGGTGGTGAACTTCCGTCAGAGTTACAGAAGATAATAAAAGATGACACATCAAGAACGAATTCACCTAAATCAGTGAAAGATCTAGACATTGATGAGTTATTACAAGAGATTGAGCAAAAAGAACTACCAAAAGCTAAAAGTAAAAAAGTAGACATATTTGATGATAAAAGTATATCGAATTCGCCGCGTAGTCTTACCCCAAGTCTAGAAGACAAACATACAAACGGACCGTTATTCCCTAGTGCAGTTAATATAGATGAAACTAAAATAGTAGATAAACCACCGCCGCCACCTCCTGAAAAGGAAAAAAAGAAGAATATTTATCTTACTGATGTAACGGAAGGCGAAACTAGGAAACTCAGGATATCTAAATCTATTCTTCCAAGGAAAGAGAAGATAGAAGTGCCGGCGTATACAACGAAATATAGTACGCATATTGAAGGGTTTTCAAGTGAACGGATGGGGCTAGGTTTTAGTAACGAAGAGAATGAAGACAGTGCTCCGAAAAATGCTATTAATTATGGCAACGGGTTGATGTTCACGAAAGGGGAAG